>NC_056672.1:93590000-93600330 GCF_018350195.1 Panthera tigris | reverse complement strand
TTAAAGTTAAAGTTAAAGTTAAGTTAAAGTTAAAGTTAAAGTTCAAGTTAAAGTTAAAGTTAAAGTTAAAGTTAAAGTTAAAGTTAAAGTTAAAGTTAAAGTTAAAGTTAAGTTAAAGTTAAGTTAAAGTTAAAGTTAAAGTTAAAGTTAAAGTTAAAGTTAAAGTTTTAAAGTTAACAGTTAAAGTTAAAGTTAAAGTTAAAGTTAAAGTTAAGTTAAAGTTAAAGTTAAAGTTAAAGTTAAGTTAAAGTTAAAGTTAACGTTAAAGTTTAAAGTTAAAGTTAAAGTTAAAGTTAAAGTTAAAGTTAAAGTTAAAGTTAAAGTTAAAGTTAAAGTTAAAGTTAAAGTTAAAGTTAAAGTTAAAGTTAAAGTTAAGTTAAAGTTAAAGTTAAAGTTAAAGTTAAAGTTAAAAGTTAAAGTTAAAGTTAAAGTTAAAGTTAAAGTTAAAGTTAAAGTTAAAGTTAAAGTTAAAGTTAAGTTAAAGTTAAAGTTAAAGTTAAAGTTAAAGTTAAAGTTAAAGTTAAAGTTAAAGTTAAAGTTAAAGTTAAAGTTAAAGTTAAAGTTAAAGTTAAAGTTAAAGTTAAAGTTAAAGTTAAAGTTAAAGTTAAAGTTAAAGTTAAAGTTAAAGTTAAAGTTAAAGTTAAAGTTAAAGTTAAAGTTAAAGTTAAAGTTAAAGTTAAAGTTAAAGTTAAAGTTAAAGTTAAAGTTAAAGTTAAAGTTAAAGTTAAAGTTAAAGTTTAAAGTTAAAGTTAAAGTTAAAGTTAAAGTTAAAGTTAAAGTTAAAGTTAAAGTTAAAGTTAAAGTTAAATTTAAAGTTAAAGTTAAAGTTAAAGTTAAAGTTAAAGTTAAAGTTAAAGTTAAAGTTAAAGTTTAAAGTTAAAGTTAAAGTATAAAGTTAAAGTTAAAGTTAACCCTCATTTAAAAGTTAAAGTTAAAGTTAAAGTTAAAGTTAAAGTTAAATAAAAGTTTTAGTTAAAGTTAAAGATTAAAGTTAAAGTTAAAGTATAAAGTTAAAGTGTAAAGTTAAAGTTAAAGTTAAAGTTAAATATTAAGTTAAAGTTAAATTAAAATAATCAAGTACCCTATAACAGTTTAAAGTTAAAGTTTTAAAGTTAAATTTAACAATTTAAAGTAAAAGTTAAAGTTAACAGTTAAAGTTAAATTTAAAGTTAAAGTAAAAGTTAAAGTTAAAGTTAAAGTTTACCCTTAAAGTTAAGTTAAAGTTAAAGTTAAAGTTAAAGTTAAAATTAAAGTTAAAATTTAAATTTAAAGTTACAATTAAAGTTAAAATAAGTTAAATAAAAGTTAAACCCTAACAGTTAAAGTTAACATAAAAGTTAAATTTAAAGTTAAATATTAAGTTAAAGTTAAAGTATAAAGTTAAATTAAATTTAACCCTTTCAAGTTAACCAATTAAAGTTAAAGTTAAATTAAACCCTTAAATTTAAAGTTAACTTAAAATTATAAATTAAAAAGTTAAAGTTAAAATTTAAATATAACCCTAACCCTAACCTTACCCAGTTAAAGTTAAATTTAAAAGTTACCCTAAAAGTAACCGTCCCTTAAAACATTTCCCTAAACCTAACCCTATACAAGAAACCATCCAGTTACCCTACTAAACCCTATACCGAAAATAACCCTAACCCTAACCCTAACCCTAACCCTAACCCTAACCCTAACCCTAACCCTAACCCTAACCCTAACCCTAACCCTAACCCTAACCCTAACCCTAACCCTAACCCTAACCCTAACCCTAACCCTAACCCTAACCCTAACCCTAACCCTAACCCTAACCCTAACCCTAACCCTAACCCTAACCCTAACCCTAACCCTAACCCTAACCCTAACCCTAACCCTAACCCTAACCCTAACCCTAACCCTAACCCTAACCCTAACCCTAACCCTAACCCTAACCCTAACCCTAACCCTAACCCTAACCCTAACCCTAACCCTAACCCTAACCCTAACCCTAACCCTAACCCTAACCCTAACCCTAACCCTAACCCTAACCCTAACCCTAACCCTAACCCTAACCCTAACCCTAACCCTAACCCTAACCCTAACCCTAACCCTAACCCTAACCCTAACCCTAACCCTAACCCTAACCCTAACCCTAACCCTAACCCTAACCCTAACCCTAACCCTAACCCTAACCCTAACCCTAACCCTAACCCTAACCCTAACCCTAACCCTAACCCTAACCCTAACCCTAACCCTAACCCTAACCCTAACCCTAACCCTAACCCTAACCCTAACCCTAACCCTAACCCTAACCCTAACCCTAACCCTAACCCTAACCCTAACCCTAACCCTAACCCTAACCCTAACCCTAACCCTAACCCTAACCCTAACCCTAACCCTAACCCTAACCCTAACCCTAACCCTAACCCTAACCCTAACCCTAACCCTAACCCTAACCCTAACCCTAACCCTAACCCTAACCCTAACCCTAACCCTAACCCTAACCCTAACCCTAAACCCTAACCCTAACCCTAACCCTAACCCTAACCCTAACCCTAACCCTAACCCTAACCCTAACCCTAACCCTAACCCTAACCCTAACCCTAACCCTAACCCTAACCCTAACCCTAACCCTAACCCTAACCCTAACCCTAACCCTAACCCTAACCCTAACCCTAACCCTAACCCTAACCCTAACCCTAACCCTAACCCTAACCCTAACCCTAACCCTAACCCTAACCCTAACCCTAACCCTAACCCTAACCCTAACCCTAACCCTAACCCTAACCCTAACCCTAACCCTAACCCTAACCCTAACCCTAACCCTAACCCTAACCCTAACCCTAACCCTAACCCTAACCCTAACCCTAACCCTAACCCTAACCCTAACCCTAACCCTAACCCTAACCCTAACCCTAACCCTAACCCTAACCCTAACCCTAACCCTAACCCTAACCCTAACCCTAACCCTAACCCTAACCCTAACCCTAACCCTAACCCTAACCCTAACCCTAACCCTAACCCTAACCCTAACCCTAACCCTAACCCTAACCCTAACCCTAACCCTAACCCTAACCCTAACCCTAACCCTAACCCTAACCCTAACCCTAACCCTAACCCTAACCCTAACCCTAACCCTAACCCTAACCCTAACCCTAACCCTAACCCTAACCCTAACCCTAACCCTAACCCTAACCCTAACCCTAACCCTAACCCTAACCCTAACCCTAACCCTAACCCTAACCCTAACCCTAACCCTAACCCTAACCCTAACCCTAACCCTAACCCTAACCCTAACCCTAACCCTAACCCTAACCCTAACCCTAACCCTAACCCTAACCCTAACCCTAACCCTAACCCTAACCCTAACCCTAACCCTAACCCTAACCCTAACCCTAACCCTAACCCTAACCCTAACCCTAACCCTAACCCTAACCCTAACCCTAACCCTAACCCTAACCCTAACCCTAACCCTAACCCTAACCCTAACCCTAACCCTAACCCTAACCCTAACCCTAACCCTAACCCTAACCCTAACCCTAACCCTAACCCTAACCCTAACCCTAACCCTAACCCTAACCCTAACCCTAACCCTAACCCTAACCCTAACCCTAACCCTAACCCTAACCCTAACCCTAACCCTAACCCTAACCCTAACCCTAACCCTAACCCTAACCCTAACCCTAACCCTAACCCTAACCCTAACCCTAACCCTAACCCTAACCCTAACCCTAACCCTAACCCTAACCCTAACCCTAACCCTAACCCTAACCCTAACCCTAACCCTAACCCTAACCCTAACCCTAACCCTAACCCTAACCCTAACCCTAACCCTAACCCTAACCCTAACCCTAACCCTAACCCTAACCCTAACCCTAACCCTAACCCTAACCCTAACCCTAACCCTAACCCTAACCCTAACCCTAACCCTAACCCTAACCCTAACCCTAACCCTAACCCTAACCCTAACCCTAACCCTAACCCTAACCCTAACCCTAACCCTAACCCTAACCCTAACCCTAACCCTAACCCTAACCCTAACCCTAACCCTAACCCTAACCCTAACCCTAACCCTAACCCTAACCCTAACCCTAACCCTAACCCTAACCCTAACCCTAACCCTAACCCTAACCCTAACCCTAACCCTAACCCTAACCCTAACCCTAACCCTAACCCTAACCCTAACCCTAACCCTAACCCTAACCCTAACCCTAACCCTAACCCTAACCCTAACCCTAACCCTAACCCTAACCCTAACCCTAACCCTAACCCTAACCCTAACCCTAACCCTAACCCTAACCCTAACCCTAACCCTAACCCTAACCCTAACCCTAACCCTAACCCTAACCCTAACCCTAACCCTAACCCTAACCCTAACCCTAACCCTAACCCTAACCCTAACCCTAACCCTAACCCTAACCCTAACCCTAACCCTAACCCTAACCCTAACCCTAACCCTAACCCTAACCCTAACCCTAACCCTAACCCTAACCCTAACCCTAACCCTAACCCTAACCCTAACCCTAACCCTAACCCTAACCCTAACCCTAACCCTAACCCTAACCCTAACCCTAACCCTAACCCTAACCCTAACCCTAACCCTAACCCTAACCCTAACCCTAACCCTAACCCTAACCCTAACCCTAACCCTAACCCTAACCCTAACCCTAACCCTAACCCTAACCCTAACCCTAACCCTAACCCTAACCCTAACCCTAACCCTAACCCTAACCCTAACCCTAACCCTAACCCTAACCCTAACCCTAACCCTAACCCTAACCCTAACCCTAACCCTAACCCTAACCCTAACCCTAACCCTAACCCTAACCCTAACCCTAACCCTAACCCTAACCCTAACCCTAACCCTAACCCTAACCCTAACCCTAACCCTAACCCTAACCCTAACCCTAACCCTAACCCTAACCCTAACCCTAACCCTAACCCTAACCCTAACCCTAACCCTAACCCTAACCCTAACCCTAACCCTAACCCTAACCCTAACCCTAACCCTAACCCTAACCCTAACCCTAACCCTAACCCTAACCCTAACCCTAACCCTAACCCTAACCCTAACCCTAACCCTAACCCTAACCCTAACCCTAACCCTAACCCTAACCCTAACCCTAACCCTAACCCTAACCCTAACCCTAACCCTAACCCTAACCCTAACCCTAACCCTAACCCTAACCCTAACCCTAACCCTAACCCTAACCCTAACCCTAACCCTAACCCTAACCCTAACCCTAACCCTAACCCTAACCCTAACCCTAACCCTAACCCTAACCCTAACCCTAACCCTAACCCTAACCCTAACCCTAACCCTAACCCTAACCCTAACCCTAACCCTAACCCTAACCCTAACCCTAACCCTAACCCTAACCCTAACCCTAACCCTAACCCTAACCCTAACCCTAACCCTAACCCTAACCCTAACCCTAACCCTAACCCTAACCCTAACCCTAACCCTAACCCTAACCCTAACCCTAACCCTAAACCCTAACCCTAACCCTAACCCTAACCCTAACCCTAACCCTAACCCTAACCCTATAACCCTAACCCTAACCCTAACCCTAACCCTAACCCTAACCCTAACCCTAACCCTAACCCTAACCCTAACCCTAACCCTAACCCTAACCCTAACCCTAACCCTAACCCTAACCCTAACCCTAAACCCTAACCCTAACCCTAACCCTAACCCTAACCCTAACCCTAACCCTAACCCTAACCCTAACCCTAACCCTAACCCTAACCCTAACCCTAACCCTAACCCTAACCCTAACCCTAACCCTAACCCTAACCCTAACCCTAACCCTAACCCTAACCCTAACCCTAACCCTAACCCTAACCCTAACCCTAACCCTAACCCTAACCCTAACCCTAACCCTAACCCTAACCCTAACCCTAACCCTAACCCTAACCCTAACCCTAACCCTAACCCTAACCCTAACCCTAACCCTAACCCTAACCCTAACCCTAACCCTAACCCTAACCCTAACCCTAACCCTAACCCTAACCCTAACCCTAACCCTAACCCTAACCCTAACCCTAACCCTAACCCTAACCCTAACCCTAACCCTAACCCTAACCCTAACCCTAACCCTAACCCTAACCCTAACCCTAACCCTAACCCTAACCCTAACCCTAACCCTAACCCTAACCCTAACCCTAACCCTAACCCTAACCCTAACCCTAACCCTAACCCTAACCCTAACCCTAACCCTAACCCTAACCCTAACCCTAACCCTAACCCTAACCCTAACCCTAACCCTAACCCTAACCCTAACCCTAACCCTAACCCTAACCCTAACCCTAAAACCCTAACCCTAACCCTAACCCTAACCCTAACCCTAACCCTAACCCTAACCCTAACCCTAACCCTAACCCTAACCCTAACCCTAACCCTAACCCTAACCCTAACCCTAACCCTAACCCTAACCCTAACCCTAACCCTAACCCTAACCCTAACCCTAACCCTAACCCTAACCCTAACCCTAACCCTAACCCTAACCCTAACCCTAACCCTAACCCTAACCCTAACCCTAACCCTAACCCTAACCCTAACCCTAACCCTAACCCTAACCCTAACCCTAACCCTAACCCTAACCCTAACCCTAACCCTAACCCTAACCCTAACCCTAACCCTAACCCTAACCCTAACCCTAACCCTAACCCTAACCCTAACCCTAACCCTAACCCTAACCCTAACCCTAACCCTAACCCTAACCCTAACCCTAACCCTAACCCTAACCCTAACCCTAACCCTAACCCTAACCCTAACCCTAACCCTAACCCTAACCCTAACCCTAACCCTAACCCTAACCCTAACCCTAACCCTAACCCTAACCCTAACCCTAACCCTAACCCTAACCCTAACCCTAACCCTAACCCTAACCCTAACCCTAACCCTAACCCTAACCCTAACCCTAACCCTAACCCTAACCCTAACCCTAACCCTAACCCTAACCCTAACCCTAACCCTAACCCTAACCCTAACCCTAACCCTAACCCTAACCCTAACCCTAACCCTAACCCTAACCCTAACCCTAACCCTAACCCTAACCCTAACCCTAACCCTAACCCTAACCCTAACCCTAACCCTAACCCTAACCCTAACCCTAACCCTAACCCTAACCCTAACCCTAACCCTAACCCTAACCCTAACCCTAACCCTAACCCTAACCCTAACCCTAACCCTAACCCTAACCCTAACCCTAACCCTAACCCTAACCCTAACCCTAACCCTAACCCTAACCCTAACCCTAACCCTAACCCTAACCCTAACCCTAACCCTAACCCTAACCCTAACCCTAACCCTAACCCTAACCCTAACCCTAACCCTAACCCTAACCCTAACCCTAACCCTAACCCTAACCCTAACCCTAACCCTAACCCTAACCCTAACCCTAACCCTAACCCTAACCCTAACCCTAACCCTAACCCTAACCCTAACCCTAACCCTAACCCTAACCCTAACCCTAACCCTAACCCTAACCCTAACCCTAACCCTAACCCTAACCCTAACCCTAACCCTAACCCTAACCCTAACCCTAACCCTAACCCTAACCCTAACCCTAACCCTAACCCTAACCCTAACCCTAACCCTAACCCTAACCCTAACCCTAACCCTAACCCTAACCCTAACCCTAACCCTAACCCTAACCCTAACCCTAACCCTAACCCTAACCCTAACCCTAACCCTAACCCTAACCCTAACCCTAACCCTAACCCTAACCCTAACCCTAACCCTAACCCTAACCCTAACCCTAACCCTAACCCTAACCCTAACCCTAACCCTAACCCTAACCCTAACCCTAACCCTAACCCTAACCCTAACCCTAACCCTAACCCTAACCCTAACCCTAACCCTAACCCTAACCCTAACCCTAACCCTAACCCTAACCCTAACCCTAACCCTAACCCTAACCCTAACCCTAACCCTAACCCTAAACCCTAACCCTAACCCTAACCCTAACCCTAACCCTAACCCTAACCCTAACCCTAACCCTAACCCTAACCCTAACCCTAACCCTAACCCTAACCCTAACCCTAACCCTAACCCTAACCCTAACCCTAACCCTAACCCTAACCCTAACCCTAACCCTAACCCTAACCCTAACCCTAACCCTAACCCTAACCCTAACCCTAACCCTAACCCTAACCCTAACCCTAACCCTAACCCTAACCCTAACCCTAACCCTAACCCTAACCCTAACCCTAACCCTAACCCTAACCCTAACCCTAACCCTAACCCTAACCCTAACCCTAACCCTAACCCTAACCCTAACCCTAACCCTAACCCTAACCCTAACCCTAACCCTAACCCTAACCCTAACCCTAACCCTAACCCTAACCCTAACCCTAACCCTAACCCTAACCCTAACCCTAACCCTAACCCTAACCCTAACCCTAACCCTAACCCTAACCCTAACCCTAACCCTAACCCTAACCCTAACCCTAACCCTAACCCTAACCCTAACCCTAACCCTAACCCTAACCCTAACCCTAACCCTAACCCTAACCCTAACCCTAACCCTAACCCTAACCCTAACCCTAACCCTAACCCTAACCCTAACCCTAACCCTAACCCTAACCCTAACCCTAACCCTAACCCTAACCCTAACCCTAATAACCCTAACCCTAACCCTAACCCTAACCCTAACCCTAACCCTAACCCTAACCCTAACCCTAACCCTAACCCTAACCCTAACCCTAACCCTAACCCTAACCCTAACCCTAACCCTAACCCTAACCCTAACCCTAACCCTAACCCTAACCCTAACCCTAACCCTAACCCTAACCCTAACCCTAACCCTAACCCTAACCCTAACCCTAACCCTAACCCTAACCCTAACCCTAACCCTAACCCTAACCCTAACCCTAACCCTAACCCTAACCCTAACCCTAACCCTAACCCTAACCCTAACCCTAACCCTAACCCTAACCCTAACCCTAACCCTAACCCTAACCCTAACCCTAACCCTAACCCTAACCCTAACCCTAACCCTAACCCTAACCCTAACCCTAACCCTAACCCTAACCCTAACCCTAACCCTAACCCTAACCCTAACCCTAACCCTAACCCTAACCCTAACCCTAACCCTAACCCTAACCCTAACCCTAACCCTAACCCTAACCCTAACCCTAACCCTAACCCTAACCCTAACCCTAACCCTAACCCTAACCCTAACCCTAACCCTAACCCTAACCCTAACCCTAACCCTAACCCTAACCCTAACCCTAACCCTAACCCTAACCCTAACCCTAACCCTAACCCTAACCCTAACCCTAACCCTAACCCTAACCCTAACCCTAACCCTAACCCTAACCCTAACCCTAACCCTAACCCTAACCCTAACCCTAACCCTAACCCTAACCCTAACCCTAACCCTAACCCTAACCCTAACCCTAACCCTAACCCTAACCCTAACCCTAACCCTAACCCTAACCCTAACCCTAACCCCTAACCCTAACCCTAACCCTAACCCTAACCCTAACCCTAACCCTAACCCTAACCCTAACCCTAACCCTAACCCTAACCCTAACCCTAACCCTAACCCTAACCCTAACCCTAACCCTAACCCTAACCCTAACCCTAACCCTAACCCTAACCCTAACCCTAACCCTAACCCTAACCCTAACCCTAACCCTAACCCTAACCCTAACCCTAACCCTAACCCTAACCCTAACCCTAACCCTAACCCTAACCCTAACCCTAACCCTAACCCTAACCCTAACCCTAACCCTAACCCTAACCCTAACCCTAACCCTAACCCTAACCCTAACCCTAACCCTAACCCTAACCCTAACCCTAACCCTAACCCTAACCCTAACCCTAACCCTAACCCTAACCCTAACCCTAACCCTAACCCTAACCCTAACCCTAACCCTAACCCTAACCCTAACCCTAACCCTAACCCTAACCCTAACCCTAACCCTAACCCTAACCCTAACCCTAACCCTAACCCTAACCCTAACCCTAACCCTAACCCTAACCCTAACCCTAACCCTAACCCTAACCCTAACCCTAACCCTAACCCTAACCCTAACCCTAACCCTAACCCTAACCCTAACCCTAACCCTAACCCTAACCCTAACCCTAACCCTAACCCTAACCCTAACCCTAACCCTAACCCTAACCCTAACCCTAACCCTAACCCTAACCCTAACCCTAACCCTAACCCTAACCCTAACCCTAACCCTAACCCTAACCCTAACCCTAACCCTAACCCTAACCCTAACCCTAACCCTAACCCTAACCCTAACCCTAACCCTAACCCTAACCCTAACCCTAACCCTAACCCTAACCCTAACCCTAACCCTAACCCTAACCCTAACCCTAACCCTAACCCTAACCCTAACCCTAACCCTA
>NC_056672.1:93427500-93580000 GCF_018350195.1 Panthera tigris | reverse complement strand
TGTGCTCCCCACTTGGCCGGGGTTTGCCACCGCTTGCTGGGCCCCGATGGCAATTCTCCGCTGCTGCCGAATAAACCCACTTTTGCTGGTAACTTAACTGTTCGTGTTATTTCCAAGGTAAACAGAATAAATGAGGACACTCGCAGGATAGGAGATCAGCACACAAACACCACGTGCACATCTGCACACTCCTGACGACCCGTCGGAAAGAGAAAGTAGGAAACGGTCCCATTTACAACCGCAGCAGAAGGAACGGCGTGGCCGAGAGGAAATCTAAGCAAGGAGGTGACAGGCGTGCTCTCCGAGGACAGGACACTGGGGACAGAAACGGACGAAGACGCACAAGAATGCAAAGCCACTCTGTGCTCCTGGACATGGAGGAACCGACCCTCCGTCCTGCCCGGAGCGATCTGCAGATCCGTGGCCGTCGCACCGAACTCCCAGTGGCGCCGTCACAGACACGGAACAGACACCGCGACACGCGCGCGGAGGGGGAACGGACCCCGCGCAGCCAGAGAGGCGGGAGCCCGAGCACCGCCCGCACCTGCTCCCGGACCGCGAACCGCGTGAGGACGCGGCGGAAACCGAGTCGGCGCGGAGCAGGAAGACGGACGCGCGGCCCCGCGGCCCCGGAGCCCGGAGCCGGAAGACCCGAGGGCCGCGCGCACAGCCCTGCGGGGGATAGAGTGTCACCGTGCACGATGCCGCGCCGGGCCCTTCCCCGCCGGGTCCCCTGAACACCGCCCACCTCAGCGTCCCCGCTCCGAAAGCTCCTCCTCCCCCCGGCCTGGCTTTCTCCTCACCTGCTCCTTCCGCGGCGGGTCCTGAGGAGACCGGGTTCTTGTCAACCAGGACGCGGACCCACGTCCGCCAGAATCCCCCGCAGCGGGTCCTGAGGAAGAGGAGCTCCTGTCAGGCAGGAGGCGGGCTGAACGCGCTTGCGCGCGCCGGCGTCAGGAAGTGGGGCTCGGGCGCCCCCTGCAGGCGGTGGCAATAGTGCAGGTGCCCTCAGTTCCGTGGAGGCACCGACCCCTCCCCTGGGCCCGCTGAATCCGTTCCGTTTTGGAAGTTCTAACTGAAATGGAGCCCAGTATCCCCCAACGTCCCCAGAAATAGAAACAATTAATTGGAAACCATATGGAATTAAATGAAATGCAGACATATACTTTACAACTTACACCAAAATACGTTCAAAATTGTAGATAAATTTAAAATGCAAAACTATCTGGGCGCCTGGGTGGCTCAGCCGGTTAAGCGTCCAACTTCGCTCAGGTCATGATCTCCCGGTTGGTGGGTTGGAGCCCCACACTGGGCTCTATGCTGACAGCTCAGAGCCTGGAGTCTGCTTCGGATTTTGTCTCTCTCTCTCTCTCTGCCCCCTCCCCTGCTTGTGCGCCCTCTCTCTCTCAAGTAAACATTTTAAAATATTTTAACAAAATGAAATTAAAAACTATCAAAATAACAAAAAGAAGACATGAAAATCTCCATGACCTTGGGTTCAGTGAAGAGTGTTAACACACAACACCAAAAGCCATTACACAAAAGAAAAAATTGGTAACATGAACTTCCTAAAATTAAAACTTCTACTTTGTGAAAAACCTTGCTCAGAAACTCACGACCTCGGCTCAGATCATGATGTTGCGGACTGTGAGTTCAAGCCCTGCATCCAGGCTCTGTCTCAGGTCAATTTCATTTTTTTGTCCGGTTGGAAGAACCTTGGAAGGACCAAGGATATTTTCTTCCTCCCCTTCAGGGAGATACAGACTGTGACAAATAATCTAACCATATTAGGATGTATTGGTGGGGGGAGGATCTCACTGTAAATTGTGTGGCAAAAGGTGCTGACCTAAGTAACTTTGGAAGTGAATGGAATCTATGAACAAAAGGAAAAATGTACTGTACATAAATAGTGGACTCTATTTCATAAAGTTCTTTCCCATCAGGGTGGTAGCCAACAGTTCTGAAAACTCTACAGCTGTGATCTGGAACAGAGCAATGAATTACTTAAATGGCAGGTGGTGGGAGTCAGGTTTCTCACTACTGGAGTGGGAAGTTACAGACCAGCAAAGGGAGAAGATCACAATGTCTGTGTGATGGTGGACCAGGTTGGAGACATCAGTGTAAACTCATCTTTAGCTTAATATAGATACAGACATTTCCACATAGAAAACTTTACAATTAGATGTGTATACATAGGTTGGAATACGTACATATATTTCCTTGAATTGTCCAATGAACACATTTAGCTCCCACATTTAAGCTTTTTAATACCATTCTCTAATGAAAGGAACCAGGGCTCCTTGAAGACATTGCTGGCACCGAGACTGAGACAGTAAATATAGGATCCAGGATACTATTGAATATCAGAAAGTAAGGAATTACCAAGAAAACCCACACAAAGATGGAAATATGTCAAAGGAAAACAGGAGGAGCCAGTAGAAAGTGCTCTCAGTGGCCAAGCAGGAATGAATCAGCAGCCAAACACCGTAGTGCTGGAATATGACTACCGGGTGTCCACACAGAAAGAAAGAAAGAAAGAAAGAAAGAAAGAAAAGAAAGAAAGAAAGAAAGAAAATGTTAGAAAACCACGGGCCCAAAAGTGTAGTCACTATGTTCAGAGACTCAGCAAACCAAGACTTACTACCTAATCTAACTGCATTTTCATACACACACGCCCCAGGTAACCTTCAACCAGTCAACCTGGAAAATGTACTGAATGGCCCCTTCAGGCCCCCTTGGAATGGTGACCTTGCCTAAAACAATGCATCCTTTGCTGATGATTTTCTTTTTTTCAATTCTTTCTCTGCCTTTGAAAACATTTCCTTCCCTGTAACTCAAAGGAGCTCCTTTCTATTTGCTAGATGGGATGCTGCCTGCTTCATTAATTGTTCAGTGAAGCCAAAGGGATCCTTTAAATTACTTGGCTGCATTTTTATTAACAGATTGCATATGTGTTTTGTTGTTGTTTTTTTTTTTTTTTTACAAATGTGTTGATTAGACCTTTCCTATCAAATTCCACATAATAGATTTAGACAGCCATCCATCAAGGAGGTGGAGCTAACTCCCTTCTCCTACAGTATGGGCTCTGCATAGTATATTCCTGCCATTCTGTAGAAAAATAGAAGAGTAGAAATTAAAGGTCAAATAAGAGAAACCTATTGCATCAGAGCAGAAACCTAGAGGAGATGAGTGGTTTCCTGCTAAAAATACACATTAACAAGGCGGACCCTAAAATATGGAAAATACAAACAGAGCAATTAGTCATCCAGGGGCCTCTTTCTCCTGTTCTCCTCTCACTGTTCTGGGGTTTTCCTCTCCCAGGACGGAGAAGGAACAGGGACAGAGCTGTTCTGGAGCTCTCCTGAGACCTGACTCCGCCCACTCTCTTCATCTCCCCCAGCCATGGCCCACCCAGTGAAAAAGTGTGCACAGGGAATCTCAGGGATCGTTGGTTGTGATGTGTCAGCTAGCACATTTTTGGGTGGCAAGGAACTGGACACACTTACGGAAGTAAAATGAATTAATATTTTTTAATCATAGAAATAAATCAATACTTGCAAGTGGCAAATTAAGAGTGTTTGAATCTGGCAGGCCCAGGGGCTCACACTCTCACAATGTTACCTGGACCCTCTCCAACCCTCCATCCTGCTACGTGCCTTATGCGTGGTCTGCCTCACTGCATCTGGGGCCTCCAGCAACTCCAAGCTGACACCCACTCACTGTCCATTCTCTTAGGAAGGGTTTCTCTTTCTCTTGGGTTCCACAAAAAGTCATGGCTTTAAGTGTCTTTGGCCTGGCTTGGGTCACATTCTCATCCTTGAATCCATCAGAGCACCCGTAGGATGGAGCATGGGGTTGGCTAGACTTGGACCATATGCCCATCTTCAAGGTGGGTGGAATGTGGGGGCTGCCCTCTGGAACTGTTTGGATGGGAGGCAGGTGAGACATAGTTCCGAAAGGAAAGATAAGTGCTGGACTTGGGCATGACAACGGATGCTGGGTTGGGAAGGTACCAGATTCCGCATCACCAGTGGCTGACAACGCAGCTGTGGAATCCGAAGTCCAGGGATGGAAGGGGTTCTCTTGGGGTCAGGGACTGCAGCCGCCCATCTAGTGCTCTTGTTGGACTCCCACGAAGGCAAAACACTCTTCCACTTTCTGGAAAAGTGTTTAGCACTGTTTGTACTAAACTCAAGGTTCCTGCCTTGGGCATCAGGTGCTCAAATCTCAGAAACTGGAAGGCACACAGACTTCACTCATGTCCCTGGGAGGAGGAAGCCCAGGATTCAAACCTGCCCCCCCCCCTCCGACCACATCAATCACCCACTCCCAAAGAACAAACTGGCCTGTTTTCCAGTCTTATCTCCTTCCTTTATAAAGAGCAGAGATCAGGAGCGCCTGGGTGGCTCAGGTGGTTGAGCATCCAGCTCTTGATTTTGGCTCAGATCATGATCCCAGGACCATGGGATCAAGCCCCACATTGGGCTCTGTGCTGAGCGTGGAGCCTGCTTAAGATTCTCTCTCTTTATCTCTCTCTCTCCCTCTGCTCCCTGTCATACGTGTTCTCTCACTCTCCAAAATTTTTTTTTTTAATTTTAATAATAAAAACAAAAGAAAACAAAGAGCAGGGATCAAATGTGAGGATGGTAAGGAAATTATTTCTCAGTGAAGCAGTGGGAGGTTCAAGGATTATTCTACACCATAAATCCACACTTGGCAGGCTTTCTGGAGGCTACGGTCCATGGGTCATGCACATGGTTCTCTGAGACCACACAGCCTCAGTGAGAAACTGCCCACTGGAGACACAGTTGCTCCCATGCCCTTGATTCTTAACAAGTACGCATGTCAAATCGGGAAGCCAAAGGACTGCAGGGCCAGTCTGCTGTATGCCTGCTGTGGCCAGGGCCACATTCACATTTGGAGGGTCATTGTTTCCCTTGGCAAGCTAAGAGACTGAGAGAGAGGAGGCACTTGTCTCAACCACACAGACATTGGGAACAGAAACATCCCTCAGGGCTGCCTATACTGCCCACGGACCTATTATACTGCATAGCAGCACAGCTAAGTAATTGGCCATGGGGGGTGTCAAGACCCTGCCTGGCCTGAGCTGGAGGACCACAGATGCCTGCCTGGATGGTCAGAGGCCAAGGTCTGTCCTGCCTGCTATTCACTGCTGATCACTCGGATTAGGATGAAGGGTCCAGCCGGCGTGGGTAGGGCCTCACAGGCCTTCAAGAAGGCGCACGTGGCAGGTGGTAGGCCACTGCAGCCAGTTCTGTATCAAGCCACAGTCTACTGAGTGCCCTGTGGGCCGCAGCTGTGCTAGAACCTGGGGCACCCCAGGCAGAGTGGGGCCAGCAGCACCCTTCCCAGGTGGGAGGGTGGAAGAACCCTGTATGATCTCTGAGGCCCTCCATAACCCTTGGCTGGGGTGGAGTTGGATCTGAAACAGTCAGCAACCAGGTGGACATTTTGCTTTTCTTCTGTTAGAGCCTAGGACTGAGGGGCAGAAAACCAATGCTCCAGCTCAACCTCTGATGCATGTGTGACCCTGGATGAGGCCTGTCTATCCTGCAGAGGCCCACAGAGATGGAGGAGGGGAAAGAGCCAGTTATGCTTAACCCTAACCTAAACCCTGCCCCTGATCCAGACCCTGACCCCCATCTCAAGCCTGGCCTTGACCCCAACCCATGACCCTAACCCTAACCCCACCCAGATTCTCAGGCTGATCCACACTTGCATTGTGAACAGAACCAAACAAGTTTTAGGGGATTCTCGTTTTCTCCTGAGACCTCCTCAACTGTGCAATCCTGCCCACATGCCCATGGAGGTGGCCTTGCCTCTCGTGGACTCACTGATTGTTGATTCCCACAGCCCTTACATACATCACCCAGCAGAATGGGGTTTATTTTTGATTTTTTGCTAAGTTTTATTTTAATCCAAGGACTTTGATTCATACAAAATGTCATTGTAGAAACAATAGCAGAATCCAAAGTCTGGGTGATCAATATTACTCAGGCAGCAAACTCATCAATCACAGGATTGTTTTAAAGCAGGCCCCAGTTGTGTTGCATGGTTGGGACTTCTTTTTGGGTATTTTTTTAACACTGTTCTTAAATATAAAGTTTTGCAACAAACCTTTGATTTATATCAAATATAATTAAAAATTAACAAATGAATACATTGTATCAAAAAGTACGAAGATATACATTTTCATGCACATACTTGTATATATGTATATATGTATATATTTTACATGCACACATAACTTATTCAAACTACAGCCACTGCTTGACTGGTCCAGATGCAGACAACTGGTTAATGCATTTCAAATTTGGCAACTCACTATGAGATCTCAGTGGAAACATAGGATAGCTGAAAAGAGACGATACAGAAACAAAACCCAAATTCAGGAAAACAAGACACAGTATCTCCTCCCCCACTCCCTGTAGTTTTCACCAATTCCAGTGTCTAGAAGAATCCAGACAAAGTGGTGAGGCTGTGTGGGGCTAGAACAGTGATTCTCCACCCAACATGGCCAGGAAAGTAGCTGTGGTTCTGCACAGAATGGATACATTCAAAATAACATGGGCCAGAGATGAAACATCAGTATCAAAATACAGGTCCTTCTGCTTTGCAACAGGAGCACAGCGATCTCATGCACAGTCTGAGATTCCACTCCAGTTTATTATTTCCTATTGCAGTAAAATACTCTGTAATCTTAAAGTTTCAGAGTGTTGTGCCTTCCAGTAAGGAAATTCTATAAAATGGTTTGGTCACAATCATGCTGAAACCCTAGAACAGGTGGCGGTCTTATGTGATTTATTTCTATTAAATGTGTGTCTTTTGTTGCATAGCCCTATGGGTTAACGACATCCACTCACTAGGACACACCTCCACACACAGACACACACACACACACATCACAGGCCAAGTTTCTTCAAGGTGAGTCATGGGGTAAAAGCCAATGGGAACACTCAAATGATCCAGCAAAGAGATCATCTGACATTTCCAAACAGGGAGGATGCACCAGAATCACATCATCTAAATGTTCCCTTTGTTCACAAAACAAAAGGTGTCCCAGTGTTTTATGCACAGCCTCCTAACTATGGTCTTTCCCTTTTGAGAATGGCCATGAGGTTGGATTTCTCTTTTGTTTCCCGCTTTCCCATGTCTCGTGCCACACACAGTGCTGGGCTTCAGAAACTCCCATCTGAGCCGCAGTAGCCAAGGTTCTCCTTCACCAATCGCTTCCTCCGAGTTTGGGCCTCATTTCAGTCAGGACATCCCAAGTGCCCGCATCTGCTCAAACACAGGCCCTCACTCCTGCCCCGACAGCTCCAACTCCACTGCTCCCACCTCTCCCTCTTCCCACCACCTCTCCCTCCCTCTGGCCTTATCTGAAAAGAAACTTTCACGACAACAGACATCATGCCCCCTTTGGCAGGCATCCCATCCCTGAGATTCAGATGTAGAACAGACTGAAAACCCCCCATACAAGGACACGCTCTACCCTGCTCTGTGGCTTCCCAGGAAACTCTCATGCTGGTGGGAGGAAAACAGGGAAATGGTCACTTCGTTTCCACCTACAACCTCCTCCTGGATGTTATGAGTGTTCTCCATTGACAGCAGCTTTCTACTTGGTTGATATTTGGAACTGTTTCCACAAAACCCACCACACAGGCCTCACGTCACCGCCCCCAGGAGCCTGGCACGAGAGGGCTCGGAAGTCAGGCACTTGGTCGAGAGCAGCAGGAGCCAGGGGTCACTGGGGGACCACCCGGGCTGGACACAAGAGCATTGCCTCGCACAAGACACACACACACACACACACACACACACACACACACACACACACACTGAAGAGCTGAGAGCTTCCTACAGGTTGGATTTTTTTCTTTAAGTTATATTACTATTTCCTTCCCCATTTCTCTGGTTTTCTTCTTTTTTCTAGGTCAAGTATATGGAACTGACAAAAGAGGGAAGGGTGTCATGATTAAAAACCAAAACCAACAGCAAGAATGGTTTCCAGATTTGGTCCCTGTCAGGGATGACAGCATCTGGGAGAGGACAGAGAGTGTGTGAGTGTACTTCTAGTGTCCATTTGCTGTCCCAGGTACAAAGGGCAATGCCACACATGTGTGTGTTTGTGGGCACGGACAAGACTTGCATGGAGCCAAAAGCAGGCTCCCAAGGCTGCTGCTGTTGACTGTCAACTGTGTTGTCTTGCCAGGCTCTTAAACACGCTGGGCTCCTCTGTACCACACACTTGAATAAAGGATGGTCTCCACAAGATTCAGACCTCCTAAAAATGGCTCTAGGCACACACCCCAGATGCTGGGATCCATCACACAGGATTCAGACTGGCAGGGTCCTACTCAGCACATGCAGCCACTTCCCGTGTAGGGTCTGTGGTATGAGACCCAGGCAGGCAGCATACAAGGGGATAGAGAGAGCCACGTCCCTCTCCAAAAGGGCTTTAGGAATTGGTCCAGCGTCAAAGAGGAGGGGGGGAGCAGCGGGGCCTCCCCCCAGCTGGCCCCAAAGGCGAGGCCCCTCCTCCCAGGGGCTGCTGCCCCCGCATTGGTGCCCCTGAGCGTCCCTGGGAGCCCAGCGTGGATGATAAAACTCATCGACTGGAACGCGCCCGCTGAGCAGGTGTGTGGTGGAGGCGGTGCAGCGAGCTAGCACCAGTGGTCTTGGTCGGGGTGGTGGTAGCTGTGCCGAACCCGGCCGCCCGAGCTGAGTCCCAGAGTGCAGTGGTAGCCATTGGGCACGCGACGGAGGGGGTGGGACTGGGAGGTCAGAGAGGACACATAGGAAGTCCGGGAGGAGCGCCCCGAGTTGGTGGCCACAGCCTCCTCGAAGGTGAGCGTGTCCTCAGGCTGGGCGCGGACAGTGTCCTCACTGTCCAGACGCTGCCCCAGGTAAGGGTCGGAGCCGATCCGAGAGCCAGCAGCCAGAGGCTGGCTGAGGGGGTCTCTCTGGAGCAGGGCGTTGTGTTCAGAAAGGCCACGGCTAAGCCGGCCAGGGGAGAAGGTGGGGAGGCTGGTCTGCGCCCCAGCGAAGTGGACAGGGGAAGAGTTGGCCGTCTTGTAGGTGACACTGGGACGGGGGGTCAGCGGAGTCTGGGGGAGCTGCCTCCGCCCACCACGGCCAGGGGTGCTAGCACCGGATGTTGACAACAAGGGACTCCCATTCACTGAACCACCACCCTACAAGAAAACAGAATAGAGCAAATAAAAATCAAAGGACCAGACCAAATGGACAGAGGCCAGTGCAAGTGAGAACCACGAAGGTGGTGGTGAGAGGCCTGGAGAGGGGCAGGCGCCCTGGGAGGGGGACGGGTAGGGCATGCGGTGGGGGGAAGACACATAGTGCTGGCTAGGCCTGGGGTGGCAGTCAGGGAATGATAGGTGACAAAGGGGGACAGGCAAGTCCAGGGAGAGGAGAGACCAGAGGCCAGTCCAAGGCAGTTGGGAGGGGAGGATTGGGCTGGTGGGGGAGGAATGGGGTGAGAAAGGGGGGGGGGGGGTGCAGACTTGGGCCTGGGCACCAGGACATGAAGGGGGATTCAGAGCATAGGCCCAGGAGGGTTGTGAGGAGGGGCAGTGAGTGGAGGGGGGAGGGGGGGTCATGTCTTACCTGTCTCGGGGGTCCTGGCTCCTGCCCGGCTGTCGGTGATGTGGGGTGGCTGCTGAGGGAGGGCTTGGGCTGCGGGGGCTCACGGCCCCCAAAGCGGTCACAGGAGTAGAAGCGCTGCTTCTCCGAGGAGGAGGAAGAGGGCTGCCTCCGCTCTTGGGACCGGCCACGCTCCTGCCTACGCTCCCGCCGGCAGCCTGTGGGCCCCTCTCCCGGGGGTGGCCCCGGCCCTGCAGCACTGCTGGGTGCTGGCCAGGAAGAGGAGAAATCAGCACAGAGAGCCAGGTTGGGAGACAGACTCCCCCCCACCCCAGACCTGGTCCCCAGGGCCAGCAGGGGGACCCAGGGAAGAGCTGAGGTGGGTGGGTGGTCCTGCCTGGTCCCCAGACCTAGGACTCGCCGCCCCCTACTCCGGGTTGCTTGTACGTGAGGCAAAAAAAGGAACACGGTCTCAGACCCCTGCCTCAGGCCATGGCCACTCAGGGGACCCCTCTCACGCACCGCCATCTGCGTCTGCGGACAGGCTGGGCCCCTTCTCCAGGGACTTCTGCTTCCTGTCCCTGCGGCGGTGGCAGCGGTGGTGGTGGTGGGGCACAGCCTGGCTGGCTGGGGCGCGGTCCAGGGCAGCGTTGCAGAGATGAGCCACATGGGGGCGCTGGGGCGCCAGCGTGGAGATGGAGCGCTTCATGGGGCTGGCATCAGGGGCCGGCTGCGGGCGGGCAGGACATGGGTTGGCACACAGCCTGCGAGGGGGACCTGGGGCAGGCTCCAGGGTGGCTGGCAGCAGCCATGGCACTCCCTCTCTCGGGAAAGTTCTTCCCCACCGAATCCCACCCTTTCTCTCAGAGCACACTGCACAAGGTGCTCTCTGTGTCTGCCAGGCCGGGCAGGGCCCAGGCAGCCTGTTGGCCTCAGCATCCCTGGCGGACAGGGAGGATGCCAGGAAGAGGGAGGCTGTGGGCCTGGCTGGAAGAACCCTGAGGACCGGCTGAGTGTGAGGGCTCAGCTGGCCCAGGGCCATGAGGCTGCTTGCCCCGGGCTGAAATCAGGACCTGCGGAAATGCGCCCTCCAAGTAGAGCTGATCCACAGCCCCTGCTGGGTGTCCTCAAGTTGGATGGACGCCCAGCTGGCCAGGATCAGGAAGGGGAAAAGGACAGGAGCCACCACCAGTGGGAGGCAAAGACAAGTTTCGAGAACGAAAGTCAATTTAGATGTGTAGAACCAGGAACCACAAAAGGAGGCAGGAATAGAGCCAGCCCCAGGGAAACACCAAAGATCATGTCCCTTCAGAGGCCCTCACCCTCCCAGCAAGTGAAAGAAGAGCCCCTTGACACAGCCTCAGGTCTGCAGACCCCTCTCTGAGACCTTGTGAAAGGGCCCACAGCCCCCCTGCCCTGGAGCTTCCTGCTCCATAGTCAAAGCATCCCAGAAGGAGCAGGGGAGGGAGGCGGTGCCACCTCCAGCATCTAGAGAAAAAGCAGGGCAGGTCCCCCTTGGAGCCTCAAGGGGAAATAGGGAGGACCAAGGTGTGAGGTACTGTGTGCATTTTGGGGGGAAGGTGCGGGCTGGGGTGGGAGAGGTATGTCCTAGAGAGAGGTGAAGGCTGGGTCAGGGACACAAGGCTGGAGGGTGGAGGCCCCAGTGCCCTGACGGGAGGCTGAACACAAGTGAGCGGTGGGGACTCTTGGCCTCAATGGAATCTGGCTGAACGTCTTGAGACCATCACGGCGTTCTGGGAGGACCCAACAGGGCTGACAGTGCCCACGCTGTAGCACAGGTGGGGAGGCTTCGCATGGGACACAAGCCCTCCCTATGCCAGGTCTCCTCATGCCCCAGTCCCCAACCCTCCCACGACCCTGACCCTCCAAGACTACCCACCTGGGTCTCTGCAGCCAGGCGGGGCATGGAGGCCGCTCGTCCCTGACTCTCCAGCCCAGGTTGGGGCTCCCCGTCAGAACCTCTCAGGGCCATGCTCTGCATCTGGACATCAACAGCCTGGGCATACAGCAGCCCACAGTCACACCCACCTCCCCTCCACTCTCACCTTCTCCCCCACACCATTCCTGCCATCTACCACCATCCCTGTCTCACCCCCCATCCCCAGCCTCGATACCCAGCCCTGGGAGCCCTCACCGGTTTTCCTGGATGCACCGCCGGGATCTCTGTAGAGTGGCCACGCTCCAGGGGTGTCCTTGCCTCACAGGGTACCTCCTGGGTCCTCTGAGTGCCCCAGGAAACAGACTCCTTGATGCCACTCTCTTGAGTTTGTCTGTGAAGAGAGGACTGTCCTGTTGGCTAAGAAGTCTATGGGGCACCATATGCCCACCAAAGACCTGGCTCTGACCCGCCAGGAGCCTACACTGGCCCTTTCTGCTCTGGGCTAGAGGAATCCCAGAGCCATAAAGCCCCTCAAGTGCAGGCACTCTCCAGTGGCTGCAAAACAAGGGATGTGGACCCAGGTCCAGGGCTTAGAGCAGGCAGGAAGAGAGGGAAGTCTGGGCCCACAACTTCCTGGCCTGTGGACAAGCAGCAGGTTCCTCAGCCCTAGACGGGGCCTCACATGTGTAGTGGGAGCATGAATGGCATTTGGCCAGGACAAGGCCACATGTGTACGTGATGTATCGTAGTAAGGACATCCTGCCTCTGCTGGCCCTCGGCTCCCTCCTGAGGGTTCCTCCTGTTCCTCACCTCCAAATTCACTGCCACCTCCCTGCTTCCCCAACCTCCAGCCATGGAGGCCTTTCTGCCCTTCAGATCTAGTGTCACATTTTGGAGGAGGCCTTCCCCAGTCCATGTAGTCCACCTCACTCTATCGGTGTACATCTCCCACGTGGCATCGAAACTGGCCAGCATTGGCCTGGATTACTGCTTGTTCCCATGTCCAGTGAAGCAATGGAAACACTCTCACTCACACAGGTCGCATGGCATCAATCACACTCTGAGCTCTGAGATGGAGTCTGCTGGCCTCAGCTGGCCACACTGATAACAGGCATCTACCCTGTGGTATGCTATTTGGAGCTGCTGCTGCCTTAGGGATGGCTGCCCGTCAGGAGGCCCAGTCAGGAGAATGGAAGCTGGCCCTCCAGGCCTTGTGACCCCTGAGGTCACTCCGTGCGGAAGCCAGCTGCACGCATACCAGCATCAGACGGCACAGTAAATGCCCCAACTGCCTGGTCCAGGCTGACTGGGTACTGGCTCACTTGCAATAAAAGGGAGTGGTAGCTGATTCTATAAAAATTAGAACCATGAAAATAAGTAACATTCATTTTTCCTGAACTGAAATCTGGCTTAGAACGATCCAGAAAGACATCTCATGGGTCCACCAGGCCCAGGCGAGCTAGCCCAGGGCCAGGACCCAAGAGCTGCCAAGCTGGCCCCTGAATGTGAGAAGTAACACACCACTAAGTTATAGCAGTTTATTCCTCAGCAAAACCTACCTGATTAACACTCCATGACCCACAACCAGGCTTCAGAAAAGAAGGCCCAAAACATGTCCAGGAGAGGAAGATATTGGGAGCTCTCACCATGCATGCTGTGCCCGGGCTGGTATAGGCCCCGCACCTCAGTCCTTGCTCGGTGACACAGAGCTCATGTCCCACTGTGCACTCGGCCACTGATTTGCTTTGGCCAATGAGATGGCCAGGCCCAACCTGCCTGCCAGTTACCACCTTTCAGCGATCCACGGTGCAAGAAAGGTGACTGTTATAACACTTGGTTTTGGGTGGTTCAATACCAAGAATTACTACAGCAAGAGTTAGGGGATAGGTGAAAAGGATATTAACGATTTGCCTACAAAATATAGTTGTTTCAGAAATCACTACCAGAATGGAGATACGAGAGGGAAAATGTCTCAGAGGAGTTCGGAAGTTGAGAACACAAATAGGCCATCAACAGACAGGGGTGAGGACTGAGGAGGAAACAAAAAATTTCGCAGTGGTCGGCAGGCACCAAAGGCCAGGGAGGAAGCAAAGGCTCTTCACTGGAAAGACAAATGGGCACGAACAGCGGGAGGTGACTGGGAATCATCAGCTGTCTAAATCCTTGGACCTCAGTGCTGTCAGAGGCACCCGCTTAACACTTCAGGAATGAGCTTTGGAGTCCACCACACAGACCGCTCCAGCAGCAGAGCAGGACAAGCTCTCAGGCAGCACCATCTGGTGGGAGGTGGGTGCAGGGTGGATGGTAGAGCTGATCCCCCAAAAGGGGCGATGGGACAAGGGCTCCCTGTCCTGAAGCACTGCCTACAAGGAGCCCCTCTGAGAGGTGGAGGACCTTCCTCCCTGCACCGCACACCCTGGGGCCTGGTACTCACACTGCCCCACCGTTGCTGAGGGACGCAGAGCTCTTCTGCCGAAGGAACACCCGGGCTCCTCGGAGCACGGCCGGCTGTGTCTGCTCCAGGGTGGCCTTCAGAGGGTGGAAGAGGGACACAGGGCCCATCTGCACAAGGGACACAAAGAAGAGGAAGAGCTCTAGGGCAGAGGCAGGTGCCTCAGAAAGCTGCCCTGAGCCCACAATATGGGTTGTGGCTCCTTCTGCCCTACCCCCAGCCCTATGAGGGCTGCCATATGAGGCAGGCTTACTCCAAACCCGGACTGTGAGTGACTTCAGAAAAGTAATTTCACTTCTTGGAGGCTCTACTTCCCTACCTACAAAATCTGGAGACTATATCCAATTACAAATGGTAAAAAGACCTCATCTCATCATCAAAGTGGATTGACAGAGGCTGCATGAGCCCCCAGATTCCCATTCCCAAGGTGGGTGAATGTCCCTATAAGCTCTGGACACCAGATGGACACTTTCTAGACAGAGAGTCTACATGTGGTCACTGATATTTTGGCTGTGTGGGAAAGTTGTTATCTTTGATGGATGACATTGGGAAGATGGGCCCCCAAACCAGCTCAGTCAGAGTCATGAGTGGAAGAAATCATGACCCAGGACCCATCAGTTTAAATCTCTCTGGTCCCTGCCTGTGTGTAGGGACTTCCTCAAACCTCCTCCTCAAGCATTCTTCAAACTTCTTTCCTCTACCACTTAAAAAAGTGGTATCTCCAGGGAATTCTGTTCTCAGCCCCTTTGCTGTTCCTGAACACTAGCTCTCAAGTCAGGGGATCCCCAGTACCAGCAAGAGACCAGCCGTTGGGAAGAATACAGGCTGCATGGAGCTTCTGACTTTGGGGCCAGAGAGCGGAGGCAGCTGCAGAAACCTCTCATCTTCCTTTTCCCGCTGTGCAATTTCCAAGAAGGGTGTGGGTTCCCTCGCTGTCAAACAACTGAAGGGTGCCAGAGCCTCAGATTTACTTCTTGGAAATCTTGGAACCTGATACCTGGGATAGGCCTCCAGTGGCCTGGTGAATCTGGTCTCTGGTGGTCTTGTTCTGTTTGTAGAAGTCAAATATCATCAGAGCTGCATAGACTTTCCCCACTGTCATCTCGTCAGCTGGAAGGAGAGAAAATAGAGGATGGAATCTAAAGGAGGAAAGCAGGGTGGAGTGCGCTGAGGAAACAGCTCCCGCCACGAGGACTTCTGGACACACTCAGACAGAAGCACAGGGCTTGGCCAAAGCTGCACAGTCCCCACACGGTGCTTCCTGACACAGCACATAGCCCCTGGAGCTGCACTATCTCCACAGGGCCCTCAATCTCCTCCCAAAAGAGTGGATGTGGAGTTTAATCTTTAAGCACATGGTCCCTTTTGGTATCTCTGACTGTAGGAGTCTCCCTGGTTTTCCCTGGGCTTTTTGACATATACACCCCACCAGGAGTGTGGGTGGCTGTGGCCACAGAATGAATCCCAGGTCACCCCCTCCCACAGCCTGTGCACTCACTTGTAAGGCCGTTTTCCCTGCAGGTGGAAACAAAGTCTAGACTATCTACAAGGCTGCCCTGGCCCAGGCCTCCCAGCTCTGCCTCTGGGTGGGACACGAAAGGGGCATGAGGATGGGGAATTTCCTGCCTTCACTTACGTTTATGAGGTGGCACCAGTAAATCCAGGGTCTTCTGGGGCAGATTGGCCCACACGGAGGAAATCTCCTTCCTCAACTCTGCATCACACTGATGCTGCTTTGTGCCAGCTAGGATGGGACAAGGGTGTGGAGGAGAAGAAATATATAAGGAGCTATCTCACAGCCCCCTTGGGGAAGCAGGCCAAGCTGGGGCAGGCGGGGAGAGGTGTGGTGTAGGGAGGGATGTGGGGCAAACACAATGCTAGGAGAAAGGCCAAGCGGGAAGAAACACCATCATGGCGGCTATCAGAGCTCCTCCTGCCGGAAACCTGCCTACAGACAGAGGCACGTGTGTGTGTAGGCCCTGGGAGCCGAGACGGAATTCGGAATTCGGTGGCAGTCCAGCCATTCATCCACCCATGCGTCCACCCATTCAGAACTACTGAGGGAACACCCACCACATGCCAGGTACTGTTCTGGGTGATGGAACAAAAACAAAGGAGCTTCCCTTGTGGCATGATGTGGCTTTTATTAACAATAAAGTGGCAGTAAGTTAAAATCCAGTTATGTTGGGTGCAGAAAAAGCCAAGGAGGGAGGGATTTTGGACACAGTAGTCAGGAAAGGTCTCATGAGAAGGTGGCATGTATGTAAGACCCTGTAGGCAGGAAGGCATGAGGCAGTGCAAAGGCCTTAGTGTGTTACACAATGAGCCAGGACAGCAAGGCTCATGATGGGGTGGGGGTGGGGGGGCAGGGAATGCAAGGGAGCGGATGTTGAGATGGGATGCAGCAGAAGGGGCTGAACAGAGGGATAGAATACTCGGGTTTATCTTTTTTTTTTTTTTTTTAAACAATCAGGTTTATTATGGTATAACATACATACAATGAAATTCACCCTTTTTAGTCATCCCATTCTGTGAATTTTGGTAGATGCCTAAAACCATGTATCCACAATAGAGACATGGTACACGCACCACTGCCAAAGTTCCTCTGTTTGATCCCTTTGTAGCTGACCCCTTATCCTCTTCCCATCCATCCCATCACTGATGTGTTTTCGGTCTTGGTTGTTTTGCCTTCTCCAGAATGTCACACAAACGACATCATCAGCGGTGTATTGGCTTTTGAGTAGGACTTTTTCTACTCAGCATGATGCATATAGATCCACCCATGTTGCTGAATGTATCAGAAGTCTGTTTCTTTTGAATGCTGAGTACTACCTCATTGTACAGATAGTCCACAGTTTGTTTATCCATTCACCAATTGTGGACATTTGAGTTGCTTACATTTTGAGGTGATTATGAAATAAAGCTGTAAACATTTGCTTATATGTTTTTATGTAGGTGTAGGGTTTTTTTTGTATGTATGCCCTCATTGTGACTGTATTTGGAGATAAGGCCTAGAAGAGATAATTAAGGTGAAATGAAGTCATAAGGGTGGGGCCCTGACCCATATTTAGTGTCCTTATAAGAAGAGACACCAGAAAATTCGCTCACTCTCTGCACGCACTCAAGGAAAGACCACATGAGCACACGGTGAGACGGTGACCAGGCCCCACAACGAAACCTATCTTCCAGCACCTTGATTTGGATGTTCAGCCTCCAGACGGTGAGACATAAATTTCTGTGTTTAAGCCACTGAGTTATAGTATTTTGTTAGGGCAACGCAAGCAGACTAAGATACTAAATGTCAAGATGTCTCTCCTTTTTTTAGCATATAGTTGTCTATATTTTTCCAGTACCATTTGTTGAAATAATTATCTTTTCTCCATTAATCGCCTCTACAACTTACCAAAAACCCATTGAAATGTGAGGGTGAGTCTCTATTGTGTTGCAATGACTTATGTCTCTGTCCTGTCACTAACACTACACACTTTGATTAACATGCTTCATACAAAGTATTTGATTCAGGTACAGTGAATTTTCCAACTTTGTTCTTCTTTCAAAATTGTTTGCTACTCAAGGTCTTTTGCTTTTCTATACACATTTCAGAGTCAATTTGTACATTTCTACCTAAAAAGGCTGCAAGGATTTTGACTGGGTTAACATTTATTCTATTGTTCAATATGGGAAGAACTGACATCATGAAAGTATGGAGTCTTCCAATGCATGAAGATGAGGCAGTGCTTGATTTATTTAGGTCTTCTTTGATTCTTTCAGTCAATGTTCTGAAATCTGCCACATACAAATCTCACATATATACTTTTTAGAGTTATACAGCAACACAGAAGTATCTCATGTTTTTGGTGCAAATTTAATGGAAATTTTTTCCATTTCAATTCCTAATTGCTAATATATAGAAACACATTTACTTTTTATGTATTGATCTTGTATCCTGTGACTTTGCTATACTTGTGTTATTAGTTTTAGAAACTTTTGTTTACTGGCTTGAAACAATAGGGATTTATTATTTCAGTTCTGGAGGCCAGAAGCTCAAAAGCAAGGTATCCACATCACTGTGCTTACCCCCCCAAATGCTCTGATGAAGAATCCTTCCTTGCCTGTTTCTAGATGTTGGTGGTTCCCAGCCATCCTTGACATTCCTTGGCTTGCAGATGCTTCTGTTTTATTAACTTTTTATTAGAGTCTTTCACATTTTCTCCATTGATGATCGCATCAATTGTGAACAGAGGCAGTTTTATTTCTTCCCTTCCAATTGGTATGCCTCCTATTTCTTTTTCTTAACTAATTACAATGGCAAGAACCTAAAGTATGATGTTGAACGAGAATGGTAACAGTAGATATCCTTCCTTTGTTCTTGATCTTAGGGGGAACAGAGTCAGTCTTTGTTAAGTGTGTCAATCACTGAAAGTTTTTCATAAATATCCTTGATCAGATTGAGGGTGTTTCCTTTCATTTCTAGTCTTTGCAGAATTTTCACAATCATGAATAGATATTTAATTTTATGAAATGCTTTTTCTGTATCTATTGAGATGGTTATATAGTTTTACTTCTTTGACATGTTAAATTACATGGATTGATTTTTAAACTTGAACTCAACTTGCATTCCTGGGATAAACTCTACTTTGTCATCACACAAATACACACACACACACACACACACACACACACAGCTACATTCAATTTGCTAAAATCGTGTTGAATATTTTTGTGCCTAGAGTCATGAGGGATGTTGATCTGAAATTTTCTTTTCTTATAATATCTTTGTCTAGTCTTGGTATCAGAGTCATGTCAGCAGCATACAGTAAGTTGAGAAATATCTTCTCTTTTTCTATTTTCTGGAAGAGTTTATAGAGAATTGGTATTATTTCTTCCTTAAATGTTTGGTAGGCTTCACCTATGGACCTAACTGGGCCTGGGATTTTTTTGGTTGGAAGGCTTTTAACTAGAATTTAATTTCTTTAATAAATATTAAAGATTCTCTCTTCCTTTTTTTAACCCACTCAGGTTATCTATTCTTGAATGAGCTTGATAGTTTGTGTCAACAAATTTTTCCATTTAAGTTGCTGAAGTTATCGAGTGTTATGTTGAAGGCAGACAAGGGCAGAAGCAGACCAGTGGGCAGCTACTGCCACAATCTAGTCAAGACCCAAGAGAACGTGGCTTGGACCAGGAGCTGGCAGTGGGAGAGGGCAAAAAAGTGACCATGCTCTGGTGTATTTTGAAGGTAGAGTCAGAAGATATGACAAGAGATCAGATATGGATCAGAACTGGAGTAAGGGGGGGGGGGGGCGGGGAAGAGGAGGTAAGAATCACTATAAAGGTTTTGGCTTGAGTGACTAACAGGAAGAACAGAGTTGCCACCGACGGAGGTGGGAAAGACCAGGGGAATATGTGGCGCTCAAGATTGGCCACGGGGACTTTGTAGTGTTTACTGGGCCTCCAAGTGGAGACAGTAAATAACTTCCCTCACGTAACTCCTCGCATGACAACACATGTCTGGAGTTGGGACTAAAAACCCAAATGTTGGAATTCACAATATTTAGAGCCGTGAGAGTAGACAGAATGACAACGGTGGCAAAGAGAACAGTCTGAGGTGCACAGTGACATTCAGACAGTGGGAGACAAGAGAAAACAGAACAAGAAACATCAAAGGGGTTCAAAAAGAAGTAAGTGACAGCAGAGGAAAGGCCGCTGATAAGTAAGATAAGGGCTGAGCACATGGAAGTCACTGGAGAGCTTAACATGAGCAGTTCACTATTGCAGTGAAAGCCCGACTGCAGCCTGAAAAAGAGACATCAGAGAGGCAATACAGACCAGTCTCTCAAGGAGCTGGTTGTGATAAAGGAAAAAATACAAATAGGGAAGCTAATGGAGGGGGAAGAAAACCTTTTAAAGATGGGAGAGATGTCGATACAAATAATCTAATATAGAGAAAAAATGGACGAGACAAGAAGCAGGGTACAGAATTTCTGGCTTGACATCTTCGGGGAGATGATGAGAAGGTAGGGACTGGCCCTGACTCATCCATTACAAACAAAGCGGCTGAGCTCAAGGGCACAGGTGCAGCCATGAGGGCAGTGTGGGGTAGGGATGGTGCAGATCCCCTCTGGTGGCTCTAATTTTCTTTGTGAAGATAAAGCAGTCATCACACGAAGGTGAAGGTGGAGAGGACACACTAGAGTTTGTTCTCCCCTAGATTTGGCACAGACTATGTGGTCCTGTCGGTTAGCTCAGGAGAGGACCTGACAGGGACTGGGCTCACTACGGTGAGTGGGCAGAAGGCACACAGACTCTTCACTCTGGAAGGGTACCGGCTCATGTAAACCTGGGCCAGGTTATGTTCTGGTTCTAACACACTCTAGCTCTGGGCAACCCGGACAAGTCATTTAATCTCACGGCACCTCAGATCCCTCAAAGGAAAATGGGATCATTAAAATGCTCACATGCAGAATGGTTATCAGGGGATAAAGTCAGTGTCTGACCGAGGTGCCATGGGCAGCTGTCTTCAGTCCCCTCCAGACAAGCCCCCTCACCCCCCTCCCTGCATGCCCACCTGCAGGTGGCTCTGAAGTGCATTGCCCAGCCCTGGCTTGGTGCCCTCCCCAGATGCTGCCTTGCTCACCTGGAGCCAGCTTGATCTCCAGTGCGGTCCGAATGAGGGCCATCAGCGTGGACGTGAAGTGGACAGTCATGTCCTCATTGGAGATGGGCATGTTCATGCGAACCAGGCGCTAGGGACAAGGGGAGCAGGTCAGGGCCAGGCCTACAGGGGTCCCTCCGCTACAGGACTACAAGGTGCTCAAAGCCCCTAGAGGCTGGGCTTGGCCTCCTGGAAGTAGCTTCTGCAGGTGCCTAGGGCCAAGCAAGGTTGGGTGGCTGGGAGTTTTGCCAGCATTCACACTCACCCTTGTATCCCCACCCTCATCTGAGCTGAAGATTCTCCTAGCTGCAGAAAAGTAGAAGTACGGATAAGGATTGTAGCATGGGGCCAAGCCAGAAGCCTGGATCCGTCTGAAAGAACAGGTACATGCTTAGCCAGAAGGACCCCTGCCCAAGGCATATGGCCTGGGATGAAGAGGGAGGAGTCTGGGCTGCAGAACTGAGGCTGGGCCCTGGGAGAGCCCACAGACAGGAGGGAGGATCCCTGCCCTTACGGCTCTGCCCAATGTCATCTCCTCCACCCACAGCCTAGAGCACTGGACAAGGGGTGGGATGGCCAAGAGCACGGCTCTGAGCTCCACCTCCCAGTGAGGCATCCCTCCACCCCAGGAAGACTTCTGTCCCTCACCACCCAGCCAGGGGGCCTGGAAGAGACGTCTGCTGCCACTCGCCCAAAGCAGCTAGCACCTTGCAGTCAGAAGGACCCAGAACAGATGGGACTGCACAAGGCCAGTGTGAAGGCTGGCAGGGAGCAGCTCAGGGCCATCGCACTGGTACTCTGGACCAGACTGCTTCTTTGTTACCTGTCTCCTCTTTCCTCTCCTCATTTTTCAAGGACAGAACAGCTGGAGACAGACATGTGTCTATACCACAGACCTCTGGATATAGCCAGCAGCTGCCCAGGACCTGAGGCTCTGAGAACTTATGTGATCTCCAGGAGCAAAAGTATCCCTCGTGTGTCTGGAATGTCCTCAGCATGGGAGGTCACCTAGCTGGCCAGGCGGAGCCCTAGGGACACTGTGACCCTCCTGTCTTCTCCCAGCAGCCTCTTGTCCTCTACCACATGACAGAACTAGAGACAGAGGCACAGGGCCCCTCTCTGGGGTCTGCCTGCCCTCTGCCAAGCCTGTATCCTGTGACACACAGCCTCTCTTTCCCTCTGGGTTGGGCCCCCCGCCCTGCCCCCAGTGTCTTGGTCCCAAATCCAATCTTCAGTCTAACAGAGAGAGTGGGTGGCTAGAGACAATAGCCCAGACTCTTCCCCCCCCCCCACACACACACACACCCCGAATGCTGGCAAAGCCCCACCTGGCACATCCAATCGTGGTCCCAGGACCTCACACATCACCCGTGTGATGCACACCAGGAAAATCGGCTTTCCAGAGCACAGTGTCCCTGCAGACCAGCACTGATGGCATTAGAAGAGGCAGAGGGACTCCTCTCCAGGGGAGTCAAGGAGTTAGGTTCCAGCATGAAGGAGAAGCAAGTAGGTGATTTCCAAGAGAAGAGAGCTCTGTCCAGGGCACCCTCACCAGAGGCTCTCCTCTGCCTGCCTAGGCCCTAGAAGGGCAAGGCCAAGGCAAACAGACAGGCATCTCCACACTGGGCCTAGACCCTCCTGGTCACAGCACTCTGTGCATCTCCTGGACTCTCGCCAGCTCCCCAAGCCCATCCATTCCTACCCACCCCAGGCCTCCCCTGGTCTATTCATGACCAGAACCTCGGAGCTGGCCAGCACAGCTGGGGAAGGGCCCTAAAGGCCAGCCCATCAGGGCCCTGCATGCCCAACCTGGCCCCAGGTATCAGTGTGGACAGAACTCTCCTTCTTGGGGACAAAGCTAGAGCCTTGCAGGCAGGTACAACATGCATGCCAGGCAGGGGAGGGCAAGGAAGACATCAGAGGCATCTGTCTGTGGCGTGAAGGAGCCACTTAGCTTCCAAAGACTGTGCTGAGCCAGGTGACAGATGCATGCCCAGATTCAGAGCACAGAGACAGACAACATGGACAGAACCAGAGAGATGAAAGTTCTGGTGGGAAGCTTGCTCAGAGAGAGGGTGGTGACAGGGAGGCTCTGGACACATGCTGGTGGAGCAGTAGAACCTGGGGCCGGCTCTGTTTTCTGGGAGCACTAGGGACAGCAGGAGGGGTGGGGGTGGGGGTGCTGGAGGGATGGAAGGTGCTTACACCAAGGGTGGGGGGTGACTGAGGGCACATGGGCAAGTGGGAGCAGGCTTGGGGCTGGGCCGTGTGACTTGCTTGCCCCCCAGGAGGGAAGCCTGGAGGTGTCCCTCAGCTTACCCCTTCTTTGCAACTCAGCCTCCTGGGAGAGGGGCATGGGACTACCTGGGCCCCTGAAACTGTCCTCACTCTGCTGCAGCCCTCTGAAGCCCCAGGAATGACAGAAGGACGTCTCTCCCTGGCACCCTTTCCTTCCTAATACCACAGTGCCTCCTTCCCACTGTGAAACCTACAAACCCCTGGAGATGCTTCCTCCCCAGGCTGACAACAGCCCAGGCCTGGGGAAATTCTGCATGTGCTGAGCTGGGAGTGGGTTCCTCAGGCATCCCAGAGGCCCTTCACGCCCTTATTCCCCCAGGGTCAGACCCTGAGAGCTGGTTAATTCCACTGGAGCGGAGTGCGGTCCTGAGCCCAGAGCAAAAACAGCTTCTGTCAGAAAGCTGGTCTGTCTCCTAATTCCCAGGAAAGAGAAGGAAAGGGAAAAAGGCAGGTGGAGGGCTCTGGTTCCTGAGCCTTTTGGGGGGCTCTCAGAGGGGGCAGACCTGTACGGACAAGGGCCGGGTGTACCATCATGGTGTCTGTGTCCCTCTGTCCAGGAGGGTAGAGGAGATGGTTGGAGCAGAGAAAAGGAAGAAACAGTGAGACAGCAGAGCAGCAGACAGACGGACAAGCCCGAGAGGAGACGGGAGACCAGCCCCAGCACAGCCAGCCTCCAGGGTGCAGGGTCGGGGTCTACCTTGTATGCAACTCGAGCAGGGCATTTCTTCCCCAGCCCCAGGGGCGGGGACATGTGTTTCAGCATCTCAAACATGTCATTGTAACTGATGCGCCCACTGGAGACCCGGCCCAGAGAGGCAGAGGCAGAGTGGGGTCCACAGGAGGGGTGCGGCAAGAGGGGGCGGGGGGAGGAAGCAGACAAGAAAACAGATCCAGTTAACCAGCGTCAGATTAAATGCCAAAGTCAAAATACGTAAAATGAGGGACTTTTCTGCTTGACTCGATCCCCTCCTTGCCCCCCCCAGCCTCACCTCCACACTCCAGCCCCACGCAGGGCAGCGGGCAGGGGTGACGTCTGAGCTAATGAACATGGAGGGATGAGGAAGGGCTGCATCGGGGCGGCTTTGGGTTGTCAACTTCTGATTTTACACTTTTAGAAACCACAGATAATGCCAAATCAGAAAAGAGCTGTTTCACCATGCCGGGAGAGCTGGTAGACAGAATTACATGACCGATGAGGCCGGCCTAAGAACCACGGCAGAAATATCAGCTTTCCTTAATGCTCAATTTGCTTCAAAGTTAGCCTAGAGGCTAAAAAAGTGGAGAAAAATCTAAAACAAGCCAGAAAACTAGAGCGAGAGCCACGCTGTTCTGCAAGGAGTCCCGAGGCTCTAGAGACAAACTTGAAGGGTGAGTCCTGCTCCAAGCCCAGAGACGCCCGAGGCCGCCCAGGGCAGGGCTGCTGCTGGGAGTCAGGGCTGGGCAGGAAATGGGAGATTGCGGGGGGGTGAGGGTGGGGGTAGGGGGCAGGGGCGTGGTGGGCAGCTGGGGTGGGATGTGGCTTGGGGCCACTCTTGCACCCTCCTGACAGCACGCCAGGAACAGGGCTGGGGCCAACTAATGGGATAAGTCTCCAGATCCAGGGAGGTGTCTGGGGGCTGACTATGCCTTCCCAAGGTAGACAGGCCACCAGGCCTGTCCCCATCAACCCTGGGGATACCCGCCTGTGGGACCTGCTTGGGGTCCCAGAGACGCAGTCAGGTTCAGGTCACCCAAGAGAGAAAAGGGGCCACTTTTCCTGGCAGGCGTGTCTGCCCCAGGGCCTGGCCCTCCTCCCAGGGTTCCCAGCCTTGGCTGAGTGAATCAATCCAGAGGTGAAGCAGGAGGGCCTGCCTTTGGGCCTCCTCTGCCTCTGTCCTCTCCTCCCCCAGGGACCAGAAATCCCTGGGCTGTTGGGCTCTTCAGACTGCGAGGGGCAGCTGCTCCTGGTCTGCTGGTACCCCTGCTCCCCTCCTCTGGGGCCCTTGGCCTCGGGCCTGTCTGACCATTAGCACCCACTTGAGAGCCTGGAGGCAGAGCCGGGTAAGACAGCTGCTTCCTTGGCACAGGCAGGGCCTGGCCCCCGGCTCCCACCCAGTAGCCGACCCCTGCCCTCAAGGCCCAGCCAGAAAGCTTTGTGTGCGCTGCCTCAGAAGGCTGCCTCTCCCCAGCCAGCTGGAGGGGTCGGGAGATTAGATGAGGGACCAAAGCGTCCAGGAGGTTGGAGTGCGGGGCAGGGCAGGACAGGAGGAAAGAGAGGTGAGGTGTCGTCATTCCCAAACCAGGCAGGGAGTGTGTGCTGTGTTTGCATTTCGGGCAGGGAAGAGTATGTCGGATGGAGGCTCTGAAGTTGCAAACCTTGTAGGCCAACCTACGAGGGCAGTTCTTCCCTAAGCCAACGGGTGGCGCAATACAACGCAACAAACTGTACATATCCTTATAATGAATCCGGCAACTGGAAAGGAAATGTCACAGGTTATGGCAACCGAGGCACGATGAGCCCGTCCCGCCCGCCCACCCAGCCTGCGACAGGAAGATGTGTCCTTGCACAGTCGTGGAGGAGGAGCCAGGCGGCTGGACAGGCAGCTCCCTGAAGGGAATCCTGGGGCTTGGAGAGCCTGGGAGGCTTGGCAATCCCAACACAATTTCCAGAGCCTGATGCAGGCAGGAGACACACCATACAGAACAAGTGCCGGCCCCTGTCCCAAGCCCCCACCGTGCACACACCAAAACCGCTGGTCCATCTCTCGCGGGGCCTTGTTCACCCACCCGCTCTGGCAGCCCCTCCTCTTGCTCCCTGAGTGCCTGCAACCCCGTGCCTGGCTCTCCTGACTGTCCCTGCCTCCTGAATCTCCGGGAATCTGGTGGTCCAGCTAAAGACTCCCTTGTCCCAGGGTGGGCACCCCGGCCAACACCAATGGTTCTCTTTCCTGTACTGTGAACCTCCTCAGTCCAATCAGCTCCAAATGACTTCTGGAAAGAAGGAAGAAGCCCCACTCTGGCCTCACCCAAGGTGCTTCTAATTCCACTGGACCCAAAGGACCAGCCACAAAGGGGCTGGAAGCACAGCAAAGCCCCCAGCCCCAATAATCACCCAACCCAATTCACAGCCTGTTCTTTGGCTCATCGTCTCTCTTCCGCCATCGAACCCCTCAGATGACACCAGATGTAAAGCAGGGGCATAATACTGTCACTCCAACTCAAAAACTGTCCTCACTGCCTACAAAACAAAGTCAAAGCTACTTGTGTATCTCAAATTTCAAGGCCTTCTCAACTTGTCCAAGCCCCACTTCCAGCCCCTTTGCAATGCGCTCTCTTCTCCGTCAGACACAGACCCCCTTCCCTTCACCCCTGCCCCTACCCCCATCTCTAGAGCTCAATCCTTTCTGCCCTCTTAAGTTTGGCTCAGATGCTACCTCCTCTGAGTCACCAGTCACACGGAGTCTCTCCCTCCTCAAATACCCCCCCGGCCTCACACTATGACTCCTCTGTTTTCCCACAGTCCCACTGGGCTCAATGTCCTGAGAGCACACACTTGCTCCACCTACAGGCCCCCGGTCCCCAGCACACGGCGGATGCTCAGGAATGTTGACTGGGCAGATGGACGAACATCGAGATGAAGTGACAGACTGCTCACAGAACGTGTGACTGTGATTCCCCTTTTGAGTCTCTACACTTCACCACCAAGCAAGGCAGAAGCAACATAGAGAATGGTTCGAGAAGGCGGCATCAGAAAGCAACAACCCCATGCCTTCTTCATCTCTCCACGGCATGTGTGCACACACACATGTGCATGTATATGCCCACGCACACGTGCATTCATACACATGCACACACACAAACATATATTCCCATGTGCACCCATGCACACGTGTGTCCACACACACGTACGCACAAACATGCGCTGCGTTCACACACTTGCACACAATCACACATGTGCATGCTTGCACACATACACACAAACCATGTGCACGCGAGCACACATGTATGTCTGCTGCATGCATGCATACACACGTGCTACATGTGTGCACAGACCTGTACACATACACACAAACACACCCATGCACACATGTATACACTTGTGCACACACTCACATAGCCACACAGGTGCAAACACACACATACACACCATATAAAAGCTTGGGAAATTTCACAAAGTTGTGTTATTTCTAAGTCTCTCCAGAGTGGCCACCTGGGATACAAAGATGACCACATCCTTGCATCTGCCAGGGAGGCTAGTGAAAGGTTCAAACCACCCTCTGTCCTACCAAGGATGTAGGTTCAGACTCCATCCACTCAGCTGCCTCTGCTGGGCCTTCCCCTGTCCCCTGCCATCTGGAGGCAAGTTGTTTTCAGCCCAGGCCACAGGTGGGAGCAACAAGTCTGAGTGTTAGTTGTGACTCATATCTGTGCTACTTGTAGACCGTGGTCTTGTGTGCTACTTCCCAGATGCCACCCCTGGGGTGAGCTTGTATCTGCTGTCTACTCTTCCATAAGCACTTTCTTTACTATGTTCCCAATCTCCCTTCCAGAGGCCCTACTTTCAAGAACTCTGGATTTGGAAAACAGTCCGAGCCCCCAGTGCACCACTGCAAAGCCACGGTCTGGCCCAAGTCCATTTCCTGTATGTCCTAATTCTGCTCCACCTGTGGCTGGAGGAGGGGAAGTCCTAGGTCTATAGTTCATAAATATTTGGGGGAAGTCCTCCCCTCTCACAGGCCCGCACTGACCTGCCTTTGTCCCTTCGTCCAAGTCACATCCCATACAGCATCTCTGTTTCTCTGCCACACCATCTCTACAAACAGCGTGCCCAGAAACAGTAGCATGCCTTTAGACCACAGTCCAGATGAACCTCCTAGAATGAGCCTCAAGCCTGCCTTACTTGGAGTCTCTTCAGCCCTCTGACTTGACTGGGCTCTCCTGACTAGAGAACCCATGCCTACCCTCTGAGCCTATGGATGCCAGAATGATACTGAGTACTGCAGGGCCATTGTGCTGGTGCATCAGCAAAATGACAGGACTCTCCAACCACAAAAATGGTCACCTACATCATGAAACATAAATAAGAGCCACACTTGTTCTGCACTGTGTGAAAATTGTAAGTTTTTCACTATGGTGAAAAACACCCAGAGACACTATAGGCCTGGAAGTGCCCTAAGGTTGCTGGTGTAGCCAGTGGCTCCAGGGTTTGCCCATCTTGGGAAGGGTCTCACGCAGCACCTTTCTGGATCCTCACATGAAAGGGTAGGGGGTCCAGGAAGGCTGGATGAGAGGGGGGTTGGGGACCCCAGCCAAGCTCCCAGGCCTTCAGGAGCTTAAGGGGTCAGAGAGCTCTGGAGCACTCCTCATGCTGAGCTTCAGTTGAGAGAAAAACAGGTAGAACCTCAGGCACTCTGCGAGCAGGAAGTCCTCGCCATGAGGACACTGACCATCTTCTCCAGGCCTCTTCCACACAAGGGGTGACCAAACACAGCTGTGTGAGAGGGACATGGGCAGGCTGGGGGGCCTTAGAGAGAGGAGGCAGGAAGAGGCTACACCCCACCTTCCAAGTCTTCTTGCTCCCTTAGAGCATGGGAAGGGACGGACACCCGCCCAGTTACTGATGCATTATTCATTCACATTCATGTCTGCTGAGTGCTCACCACGAGCAAGGAAGGCACTGAGCAGGCCTGCGCCTTACCCAGCAGCCAGGTCTCTTGGCCCCTCCATGTCCTGTGTTCGGCCTTGCAGAGAGCATGCCCTGAATAACTACTCAAGTATCCACTTGGGAGAGTGAAAAGAATGAATAAGCAAGTGAATGAGCAAGTGATGAAGGAACGGACAAATGGGCAGATGGTGAGTCCATGCTGCTTTGCTAGCCCCAAGGATGAAAAGTATGTCCTGGGTGTGCAGGACCCTCCCATGAATCATGGAACAATCTTCTAACCCAAGCCAGTCCCCTCATGACACACTTGCTCTGTCTAGAAACGAATCACCCCTCACTTATGCAATACGGTAAACCTTTCCCAACATGACCAAAGGGTCTTACACATACTAGACCCCTCCTGGTGGAGCTCCTTTAATTTCAGTAAAAGTTCACCAAGCACCCACTATTTTTAGCCTGGGCTGGGGACACAGAGATGCATGTTGGCTCCTGCTCCCAAAGGAGATGGCAGAGAGGGAGAAGCCTGAGCCAATCGGGGAGAATGTTATTTCTGCCATGAAGTCCCCCAAGCTTCATGAGGATGGTGAGGCCCCAACAGACAGCCCTCCTGCTGTGTCCACACCCTCTCCCTTGAGCCCTCTACGACCCTCATGTAACAGACCTGTGTGGAACCAGTACACTCCCATTCAGCAAGAGCCCTGAGACTCACAGACCCCCTGGAACCTCCTAAGGGCTAGGCTGAGGGTCTCAGACAGCATTTCTCAGCCCAGGGAGTGGTGTAAAAGCACTGTTGCAGTGAGAAGGAGAGTGCCACCTACAGGAGACCCGGCACCCCCCCACCATGTGGGCCCAACCAAAACCTGAGGGGGACGCTCACATGACACAGATCTGAAGCCACCCAGCCCTGTCCCAAGATCCGTGGCATGGACCGCCCTGAGGACCACAGAGCATGGGGGCCACTCACCACGCGGCCGGGTCGTACTCAGCCCAGACCCGGATGAACTCGTCCAGATGGTGAGGCCCTAAGATGGAAGAGTCCCGTGTAAGGTACTCAAAATTGTCCATGATCACAGCCACAAAGAGGTTCAACATCTGTAGGACAGGAAGGAGAAAAGGGGTGACATAAGGAGACCTCAGCCTGCCCTCTATCCTAGCCCTGCCCTCTGGCCAAATTCTGTATGTGAAGTCATCACAGCAGCAGAAGCCACTCTAACCCAGCCAGCCCCTAGGCCTCTGCCACACCACCACTGCCACCACCACCCACGGGCGGTGGCCCGCTCCCCCAAGATCCTAGATCCCACAGGCTCACCCTAACCTCTCCTGCTCTCTGCTTCTGCTTTCCAACCCTAATTCACATCCACAAACTCCCATCCCCATCTTCTTCTCCTCTTAGCTAGCCTTCAAGGACAGCAGTGACTTCGGAGTCAGTACTTTGGACTCTAGAGGCTGAAAGCTCAGCTTTTTTTTTTTTTTTTAATTGAGTTGAAATTCACATAACATATAATTAATCATTGTGAAGTATACAATTCAGTGTCATTTAATGTATTTACAATATTATGTAACAACCACCTCTCTAGTTTTAAAATTTCTCTATCACCCCAGAAAAATACCTTGTACCTTAAGTAATCACTCCCTTATTCCTTCCTCCTCCCCTTCCCCAGCAATCACCAATCTCTGTTCTGTATCTAGAGGCTTGTCTATTTGGGATATTTCATATAAAAGGAATCATACAACATAGGATCTTTTGTGCCTGGCTGCTTTCACTTAGCATGACTTTGTGAAGTTCATTCATATTTTAACGTGTGTCAGAACTTCACTGCTTTTTAAGGCTGAATAATATTCCATAGTAGGTATATACCACAATTTGTTTACCCATTCATCTACCGGCGGACATCTGGATTCTTTCCACCTTTTGGCCAAACTGTTTTCCACAGAAGATGCTGCATTTTACATTCCTATCACAATGTACAACGTTACTATTCCTCCAAGTCCTTGCCAATGTTTGTTATTTTCCATTAAAAAATTATTATTATAGCCATTCTGATGAGCGTGAAGGGAGTGTGTGGTTTTGATATGAGTTTCCGTAATGACCAAAGATGAATATCTTCATGTGCTTCTTGGCCATTTTATATATCTTCTTTGCAAAAATGTCTATTCTGATTCTTTGTCCATTTTTTGTATGGTTGCCTTTTTTAGTTGAGTACTAAGAGTTCTTTATGTGTTTTCAATATTATCCCCTTATAAAATATGTGATTTGTAAATATTTTCTCCCATTCTTTAGAGTGTATTTTCACATTTTTTATAATCCCTCTTGATGCACAAAAGTTTTTAATTTTGCACAGTCCAATTTATTTTTCCTTTTGTTACTTGTGATTTTGGGGTCAAATCTAGGAATCCTTTGCCAAATCAGAGATCATGAGGATCTGCCCTCTATGCTTTCTTTTAAGAGTTTTATAGTTTTAGTTCTTATATTTAAGTCTTTCCTCAATCCTGAGTTCAGTTATATGTATGTGGTGAGATAGAGGTTCATCTTTACCTTTTTGCATGTGGATACCCAGTTGTCTCCTCATCATTTTTTTTAAGACAGAGAGAGTGAAAGAAGTAGAAGTAGACAAAGAGATCTTAAGCAGACTCCACACCCAGTGTGGAGCCCAACACAGAGCTTGATCTCACAACCCTGAGAACATAACCTGAGATGAAATTAAGAGCGGAGGCTTAACTGACTTAGCCATTCAGACACCTCCTTCACCATTTCTTAAAAAAAGTATTCTTTCCATACTGAACAGTCTTGGCATCCTTGTCAAAAATCAATTGTCCATACATATTTGGACTTACTTCAGAAATCTCAATCCCACCTCACTGGGCTATACCAATACCACAGTGTCCCCCTCCCACCACCAACTTTATTGAGATATATATAACTGACATAATTGTAAGATATTTAAAGTGTACTTTGGGTCAATCTGATATATATAGCATTCTTACCATCTAGTTAATTAACATATAGATCACATTTTTTTTTGGTAGAACATTTAAGTTCTACCCTCTTAGAAAATTTCAATTATACAATACAGTGTTATCCACTCTAGTCACCATGTTTGATATTACGTCATCAGGTTTTATTCATATTATAGATGAAAGTTTGTACTCTTTTACCAACCTCTCCCTATTTCCCCAACCCCCTAGTCCCTGGCAACAACTTTTCTACTGTTTCTATGGATTTGACTTAACAAAAAAAAAAAAAATTCCACATACAAGTGACACCATGCAGTATTTGTCTTTTTTCTGTCTGGCTTATTTCAACTAGATAATGCCCTCAAGATCCATCCATGTTGTCACAAATGATAAGATTTCCTTCTTTTCAATGGCTGAATAATACTCCAGTGTGTGGGTGTGTGTGTGTGTGTGTGTGTGCATGTGTGTGTGTGGTGTATCATATCTTCTTTATCCATTCATCTGTTGATGAACACTTAGGTTGTTTCCGTATCTTGCCTACTGTTAGTAATGCTTCAATGAACACGGACGTGCATATTTCTCTTCAATATCCCGTCTTCATTTCCTTTGGATATATACCCAGAAATGGGATTGCTGGGCCATATTTTAGTTCTATTTTCAATTTTTTGAGGAACCTCTATACTGTTTTCCATAGTGGCTACACCAGTTTACATTCCTACCAATACTAGACAGGGGTTCTTTTTTCTCCACATCGTTCCCAATGCTTGCTATCTCTTGTCTTTTTCATGATAAGCCATTCTAAAGGTGTGACGTGATAGGTCACTGTGGTTTTGATTTGCTGATGATGAGTGATGTCGAGCACCTTTTCATGTACCTGTAGGCCATCTGTATGTCTTCTTTGGAAAAGTGTTTTCAGCCACATTGTTTTGATTTATGATAGCTTTATAGTAGTAAGTTATGAAATAGGGAAATATGAGTCCTCTTACTTGGTCTTTAATTTTCAAGATCTTTTTTGTTAATTGGAGTTGCCTGCCATTCCAAAGGAGTTTGAGGATAAGCTTTTCCATTTCTGCAGAAAGGCCATTAGAGCTCTGACAAGGATCACACTGAATGTGGAGCTCACTTTGTGGGGATACTGCCACCTTACTAACATTGAGTCTTCTGATCCATGGGCATGCATGTCCTTTCATTGAATTAGGTCATCTTTAACTTATTTTAGTAATATTTTGCAGTTCACAATGTACAAGTGTTTCATTTCCATGGGTATTTATTGATTCCCAGATATTTTGTCCCTTTGGATGCTACTGGAAATGGAATTATTTCTTTAGTTTCCTTTTCAGGTTGTTGTGTGTGTGTTTTTTTTTTAATGTTTACTTATTTTTGAGAGAGAGAGAGCATCCGCACACAAACACAGGAGGGGCAGAGAGAGAGAGAGAGAAGATCTGAAGTGGGCTCCGTGCTGACAGCAGGGAGCCCAACACGGGGCTCAAACCCACAAACTGCGAGATCGTGACCTGAGCCGAAGTCGGATGCTCACCAACTGGGTGCCCCATTTTCAGGTTGTTTATTGCTGTTGTATAGAAACATAACTGATTTTTGTGTGTTGATTTTGTACCCTGACACTTTAACTCAATTATTAGTTTTAGTACTGTGTGTGTGTGTGTGTGTGTGTGTGTGTGTGGTGCGTGCACACGCGCACGTGCACGTGTGTGTATTCTTTGGGATATCCTATATATACAATAACATCATCTTTAACTAGAGATAGCTCTACCTCTTCCTTTCCAATCTGAATGCCTTTTGTTGCTTTTTCTGGCCCAACTGCTCTAGCTAGGCCTTCCAGCACAATGTTGAATTGAATAGAAGTGATAAAATTGGGCATCCTTGTCTTGTTCCTGGTGTTTGGGGAAAAGTTTTCAGTCTTTCACCACTGAATACATCTTAGCTATACGTTTTGCATAAATGTTCTTCATCATGTTATAAGTGTTTCTATCATGAAAGGATATTGAGTTTTGTCACATGCTTTTTTTTTTTGCATCTATTGAGATAATCAGGTGGGTTTTTTCCTCATCACATAGGTTGATTTTCATTTGTTGAAAATGCATCCTTGCATTCCTGGAATAAATCCATTTGATCATGGTATATAATCCTTTTAACGTGTTGTTGGAATTAGTTTATTCAAGATTCTTACTGTCTATTTATCAGGGATATTGGTCTGTAGTTTTCTTTTGTTGGGGCATCTTTCCCTGCTTTGGTATCAGGGTAATGCCAACATCACAGGATGTGTTAGGAAGTGTTTCCTCTTCTATTTTTTCAAAGAGTTTGAATAGGATTTAGGTTAAGTCTTTCTTAATATCATTTTAAAAAATTGTGATAAAATATGCATAACAAAAAGCTTATCAATTTAAACACCCGTAAGTGTGCAGTTCAATGGCATCAAGCACATTCACACTGTTGTGCAACCATTCCTACTGCCCAGCCCCAGAACTCTTATATCTTCCCCAACCGAAACTCTGTCCTGATTAAACCCTAACTCCCATCCCCTCCTCTAGCCCCTGGCACCCACCATCCTGTCCTCGTCTCTAAAACTTCACTGCTCGGGGGACCTCAAAGGTGAAACCATACAGTGTTTTTCTTTTCTCACTGGTTTATTTCACTTAGCATAATGACTTCACAGTTCATTCATATTGTAGCTTATGTCAGAACAGCCTCTCTTTAGAAGGTTAAATGATATTCCTTGTACATTCACGTCACATGTTGTTTACCAATCATTTGCTGCTGGACACTTTGATTGCTTTTACCTTCTTGCTGTTGTGAATAATGCTGCTATGAACGTATGCGTACAAATATTTATTCAAGTTCCTGCCTTCAATTCTGGCATACACCCGGAAGCAGAACTGCTGGATCATACTGTGTTTCTATTTTCACTTTACTGAAGAACCACCGTACTGTTCTCCACAGCAGCTGCACCACCTCACATCCCCGCTGGCAGCACACAGGGCTTGTTTTTCCACCACCCCAGCAAACCACAGGCAACACTTTCTCTCTTTTCTTCTCTCACGCCTGTGTTTAATCATCAGTCATGTTGGCTCTACCTTTAAAATGCACCTCAACTCCCTTCATCCCCACACTTCTCTAGGCACTATTACCTCCAATAATCTCCCTGACCACTCTTCAGCCTCTCCTGACCAGAAGCCAGAGCCAGAGCAAGATTTTAAAACATCACGCAGATCGTGTCATGCCCCAGCTCAAAGTTTCCCAGCGGTGTCTGATGACTTGGAATAAAATCCACACTCCTAGGACCTAGTCCACTGACCTCTCCAACCACCAGTTTCCTGAGGCTCATCAGCCCCAGGCACAACGGCTGGAGTGATGCTTCTTTGTATCCCAGCACCATGGCAGAGGCTAAAGACTAAGGGACAACTGTCCCATGGAAAATTTAAACCCTTTCTAAGAAGGAAAGGCAAGGCCCACAGGAGCTCATCACAGGGTGGGTCCTTTTAGGGTTAATGAGGTCATCAGTTCAGGGGATACAGGACCATCAACATGGAATCAGCCTGTAATGTGACATGAATCAGTATCAGGGATCAGTCACAGATGTAGGGGGACCCAGGATGGACTGAGACAGGTGGACACATGGGCACAGTGACCAGGACTTACCAGAAAGGAGCAAAGGAAGATGAAGGAGACGAAGTAAAAGTAGGCAAAGTCGCTCCCACACTCATTGGCATTGGCGTGCTCATCACAGGCCTGGTTGCTGAGACAAGACAGCATGATCTCATGCCAGGCCTCCCCAGTGGCACTCCTGAGAAGAATGGCAGAGCTATGAGGCCCATAAAGGAAGGCCTGGACCAGCCTGGGAAGGGATCTCAGAAGAGCTGGTTCAAGTGCACACCCTCTCTGGGTTCCCTCCCGCAGAGAACCTGCTCACGTGTCAGGTATGGGTAAAAAACACCTGCTTTTTTTTAATGTTTATTTATTTTTGAGACAGAGACAGAGCATGAGCAGGGGAGGGGCAGAGAGAGAGGGAGACATAGAATCCAAACAGGCTCCAGGCTCTGAGCTGTCAACACAGAGCTTGAACCCACGAGCCGCGAGATCATGACCTGAGCCAAAGTGGGACTCTTAAATGACTGAGCCACCCAGGCGCCCCAAGAGATGCATGCTTCTTGAAAAGAATCCTCTGGCATTAGGACTGATCATTAACTCAGAAAGAACTATTTACTGAAAATAAGGCACTGCGCCAAAATTCAGCACCATGGTGAGCGCCCCTTCATGGATCTCTGCCACCTCAAAGCCAACAGAGCCCACCAGCCTTCCTGGTCTCTCCCCCACCCCTCCACCCAGCTTTCCTTGATTCAAAAAATGGTGACTCCATCCCTCCAGTTTCTTAAGACAAAAATGCCTCAGCCATCCTTGCCTCCTCTCTTGCTCACCACACTCTATTCATCACCTCATCTACTATGAAAAAACAGCCAGAATCTTACCACTTCTCACCACCCTGGGCTAAGCAACAATCACCTCCCTTGATCTGCTGCAACAGCTTCCTAACTGATCCTCCCCACACAACAGCCCAGTGGGCCCACTAAACACAGGTGAGATCAGGTCACTTCTCTCAACCAACCTCTGTCTCACTGCAAAAGCCAAAATTCACACTGAACTTCCCACAGCTCTGTGTCACCTGCTGCCTGTTCTTTCCCAGTGGTCCCTGTTCAGTCCACTCCAGCCACATCAGCCTCTGCTGTTTCCTGAACACACCAAGAACAACTCCCAACCTCAGTGGCCACCCTGGAGAACCCTTCTTCCTGGACTTTTGTCCCTGGATATGCAGCCAGCACAAGGGCAGGATGTGCACGAGACTTACAGGCAGACCAGAGGCCTGAGTCTCCCTAATTTGGTGTGCTTCTATGGCCAGTTGTGGGCACAAGTAGATCCCACTCCTCATTGACAATGGCTAGGGGTAGGGGCCTTTTCCTGCAGAGCAGTTGCCCTGTGCCAGGCCTGGCTGACACTGGTGTACACGTGTGACATAGAGATCAGGGAGGAAAAGAGATCTCAGAGAACAAAAACTTAAAACTAAGGCTGGTTTCACAGGCCTGCCTCAACTCTTGCAGCAAAGGCAGGACATTAATAAATGAAGAGATAAAATTAACATAATAGCTAAAATCCAGAGAAATGATTCTATTTGGGGAAAGCGTAGGCCTAAGGACACTTGTCCGTCTGATATAAAAAACAAGAGTCAGACCACTCCCTCCAGGCAGCTCAGCAAAGCAGACCTGGCTCTGATCTCCCTCCAGACAAGAACTTCCCCATGCCCCAGAGTGCACTGCACGGGGTTAGCGGTGCTGGGCATCCCCCAGCACAGGCCTTGCAGCAGCCTGATGCATTTACATACATAAGCACCAGTGTGGACACCTTATGAAGGGGCACCAGGCAGGGAATGATGTCAGCACCCCTCCTCCACAAACCACTAAAAAAGAGCTCCTTCCTTCGCTCCCAGGGTCACGGTGGTGGGCTTGGTTAAATGGAAGAGACTCTGGAGACAAGGAGACACATTCAGTCCTCTCCCCTCAGCCCTCAAACCAGCATGGTCAACAGCCTCCAATCCACAGAGGGTGTGCTGTGCCTAAGAACAGCAGCTGGCACCAAGCGCTCCCAAGCACACCTTTGCGGGGGGGGGGGGGGAGCTCTGGCCAAAAACAAGCTCTGTGCCCTCAAGAGTCCACCCTGGCACTTGACTTGGGGCCTAGAGAATTGCAGTCCTGTGAGCCACGGGGGCAGGTGGAGGTGCACTCAGACCAGCAGTTCTGGCCAGCTGAGTTCCTTGGGTCACTGAGTAGCACATACTGTATCAAGAGGGGTTCCCACTGCTCTGCTTCCCCCTGATCCCACAGATCACCATAATCAACAAGGCCAACAGACGGAAAGCTTACGGCCAGCACACCAAAAAAAGGCCTTGCTGGGCACCTTCTGTCCTCCCAGACTCTCAGCTGCAGCCTTGCTAGAGGCGTTTTGGTCGCTGTCAGGGATCAGAGACGAGGTGGTGGAGGTCAGACTAACACGGGGCTCAGGCTGACTGAAGCCCAGGAACCCTTAGGAAAGGACAACGAAAAGAGGGGAGAAGCTGGAAAGGTCCATTGAGGGGAGGCCAGCACAAGCTGGGTAGCCCCGTGGGTCAGCACACACCCTGTGCATCCTGGGTGGAGAGGCCTCTGAGCGTGGGCTGACTTCCCAAACAACACACCTGAACAACAGCATCAAGGCTTGTAAAAATGTTCGAAAGTTGTTGTGCCGGTTGATGCTGGTGTCATCATCCAGGGCAATATTTCCAAATACCTGAAACAAAAAAGAAGGCCACAGGCTGATACTGTTGGGTCATCAGGAGCTGTGGCCAGGCAGAAGAAGACCCATAAGGCACAGGACACTGCCCTTAGCTACCACCACTACTGCAGGGGCTGCAGGAAACAGGGCTTCCAGCTCTGATAGTGTCTGTGCATTTCCAGGGCAGAGGAACCCTCTCCAAGGCCAAATATGTCAATGTCCCACAGCTCAGCAAGTCCACAGATGCAAGTGTGCATGCCTAGTAAAAGTGGGACCTGGAGCTGAGTTGACATGGGCTGTAAGCATTTGAAAGTTGACTCTCTCGTCAATGATTCTGAAGCAGTAATTATATTGGTAATAGCTATGAGATTACTTGAAAGTTTATTTTTAAATTTCTATGAAAATATCACAATGGGCTTTTTATGCATTTTAATTGATATCGTTTCAGGGTTAGAAATGAAAACAGGTCAGTAATTGTACTTGGCTTAAAATCTGGAATCTGGCTGAAAAATTTATGAACTATCACATATTCACCAAAAACAAAGCTCAATGACATTTATGGTTTGTACATCCACAGACCAAAGCAGGAAAAGATATAGATTTGTTTTAAATAGCATCAGATCTCAGCACATTTTAAAATAGGAGAACTTTTTAATCCTTGAAACAGAGTTTACAAATCAGTTTTCAGCTAGCCTTTAAGACAGTGGCTTCTCCCACTACACGTGAACATTTGGGCCCGTCTCCCACCCTACTGTTGGAAAGAGGCCAGATGTCAAAAGGCTTAAAACTGGAACACTGCTTTGTGGCTTTTAAATGTTTTTCCAAATAGCTGACAAAGGGTTCTTTGGCAAAATAAAAGCAATCTAAATGATCCACGCTGAATTGGACAGTATAGCGATCTGATGTGATCCTGCTGACTTTTTTCTTCTGTAATATACAATTTCCTCTAAAGGATCAGGGCAACTCTCTGGACTATCCACATGGCCAGCTGCTGCTCTGCAGGCCACTCAGCACCAGGAAGATGTGCCAATGCTCCACTACCACGGGGGTCCAGCACCCAATCAAACCTGCCAATCAATGGCTCAGTGGGGTTCCACTCAGGAGCACAGCAGTGCAACTTCCCACAGCTACTATCCCCACTCTGGGCAACAGATCCAACCTCTTGGTGCCCAACCTCTGTGTCCTTTATGGATGGAACAGCCCTTCTGAGAATTAAGTTCATGAAGTGCTTAGACTAATACCTGGCTCGCAGAAATCATCACTAAGTGTCAATTTGTCATTGTTATCATTTGATGACTGTGATGAGTGCCCTTCTGCTCCAGGGCACAGGAACCCCTCATGCACCCCATCCTGGCAGGCACACCCACCTGCATGCCAATGATGGCATAGATGAAGAAAAGCATGGCGATGAGCAGACACACGTAAGGCAGGGCCTGTGGAGACACGCAGGAAACGGAGCAGCTCCAGGGAGGGCCCAACGGCCACCTTGCTTGGGCCTCGTCTGCGGAGTGGATGGTGGCCGGGTCTCTGGAGCCACTCAGACCTCAGCTACCACAGATCCACCCCCATTGACCATGAAGCCCCTCTACCAGGCGACCACCTCAGTTTCTTCATCTATAATCGGTCATAAAGCTTATCTCAGAGTCAGTGAGCATTATCAAGATACTCTCTGGATAACTTAAAATGTATTTATAAACTACCATAGGAAAATAGGTGCTGACAAGGAGCCTCCAAGAGGGGGGCTGCTCTGGTGGCAAGAGAGGGGGTGGCCACACCACTGTGCATGACAAAGGGAAGGGTCAGGGCACTTGGCCGTGCCTGGGCTTCACCTTGAAGGACTGGACGAAGGTCCACAGCAGGATGCGGATGGTGTAGCCTTGGCGGAGCAGCTTGATGAGCCGGGCAGCACGGAAGAGGCGTAGGAAGCTGAGGTTGATGAAGTTGTTCTGCAGGGAAGAGAGGCTGTTCTCTAACCTGCGGAAACCAGCTTCCTGCAAGCGCAGGCACGTTGGTCCCCACCCACCTCTCCCTGACTTGCTGTGGTCTGAAGAAAAGTGGATACAGAGAGAGGCTGAACAAAAAGTCACTGCTCTACAGTATAAGCAGCAATTGGCCACCGGAAAACCTTCCAGAAGTAAAGCTTGTCGTTGCAAATCACTTCTCATGCAGCAAATCAAAGAAACCCCACCACTCTAGGCTCCCCTGGACCCGACAAGGAGGGACAGAGAGAAAAGTTCTCAGAAGTAGCTCCTTGCTGCCAGATGGAACCAGGAGACCAACTGTGGCTGGGCCTCTAACACCGACCACCTCTTGCAGGACACAGCCGAGCCGTCTGAGCGCTGGGCGGAACTGCTTCTCCGCTGAGAGCCTCTGAAGGGCCCCACCCCAGGCTTGGTGGCAGGGCCCTTCCCTTCTCCACACAGTCAGTGAAGCCCCGGGACCTGGCAGAGGGGCAAGCACTCCCCCTGGGGCTGCTCTGGGCGCCTACAGACAAGTCACCACAGGAGGCTTAAGTGTCGGTGACTCTGCTCACACCATGGAAGCCACTTACAAAATCCACAAATGGTCTCAGCTCCAGAGATCCCAGGGTAACTAGCACTGCTCCCTCATCCAAGGGGTTCAAAATCAAGCGCAAAAAGAAACAATTATCTCTGGACTCCACAGATTACCTGGGAGTGAGGCTTCCGCCCTGGCCCAGGGGCACCTCGAATTACTGGCACCTCCCTTTCAGGGAGCACGGCTCTGGGTGGTATCCACGAGATGGGGGTGCTTGTAGACCCAGGCCGCTTCCCACCCTCTGTCTGCTTAGAAAACAGGTGCCCACCCACAGCCTGAGAGCAGCTTCCTGCCACTTGAGGGTTCTAACATATGCAAGCAGCTCAGGCTTAGACACATCGTATCACCAGATTCAGTGGTCAAATGAAGAGAAAAGAGAACACAGCATGTTGAATGAGAGCAGCAGCAGAGGAGCACGTGCAGGAGGCATTGGGAGCCTGGGGAGAGCTGGGTGCCCTCCCTCCAGGACTGCCCATCTGGTCTTGGCTGGGATGAGGCATTCAGTGGAGGGACCAGTCTCTCTCTTACTTCTGTGAACGGCGGCCCCAACCCAGCCCTTGTCTGCTCCTTTGGTTTCCACCAGGGCGGCTGGAGACTCTGGACTGCCTCTGCTGGAGGGCTGGACATGGGAGTCATGGGGTGGGAGGTCTGGCAGTCGCAGGAGGTGCCAACTGTGGTCCAGATTAGCAAGAAGGCAGAAGGGGACGGCAGGGTGTGACCCTGGAGTGTACACAAGTTTTTTGCCTACAGCTCCCTCACCTGCTGTGCTGGGGAGAGAGAATTTCAGTGGTACACGATGGCTGAGAAGCACCCACACTCACTCCATGGGCCCCAGGACTCTCAAATGAGCCAGCACCTCAGGAGGACGGGCACAAGGATGGGAGGGGGACTCTGTCTACAGTGCCAGGAAATCCTTTGTACAAGACAATAAATCAGAGGAAGGGGAGGGGGCTTCCAAGTGCCTGGCCTCTCCTAAGGTCTCTACTTTGAAACCATCTGCTCAGTTGGGTCTGGAGAGGCCAAGACTTATAACCCAGTCAGCATCTTCCCGGCCCAAAGCACTCTACTCAGGCCACGGGCATAGACCAGAAGATTTCCTGAAGATACTGGGAAAAATATAGGCTTCTGGGTGAGAAAGAAGGGTTGGAAGACAAACAAGGCAGGGAAAGGCATTAATTCACCCAAATTACTTAATGCACAAATGCAACATTCAACAAGTCACTGACTATATTTTGTTGAGACTCAAGTTCCCACCCCAACCCCTCCCAGACTCCTTTTCTCAGGGCTCCAGTGGGCACCCAGGAGAGGGGTGGGGATGGCAACAGACAGACAGCCCTGAGAGCCATGAGGACGGATGGTGACAGCAGCCACAGACACTCCAAGCGCAGCGTGGCAGGCTGAGCACACTGTGGCTGCACCCGGGGTGGGAGCTGCCAGGAACCACCATGCGGACTGCATGCAGGAGGGCGGGGCAGCAAGCACACGGCAGCCTCCCCGTGGCTGTGCATAGTCACCTCTGGCCCCAGCCAACCCTTTGGAGGTGGACACAGCCTGCCTTATCCTACCAGAGTCCACGGTTTCTGTCACACCAGGGACAACCTATTACTTTACCTACTGTTTCCTTACTCTGCCTCTACATCACAAAGGGTCTAGAGCACCCCAAAGATGCATCACCACATCCCTTCACGTGGTAGCTGATCATCTTGAGGGTTCCTAGCTCCTTGGAGTCCCTGCTTCCTCATTCACAAGACAGAGACATTAGGACATCGTGCCCAGACAGTGAGGAATCACTGAGGAAAGGGATTTAAAAGTGCGCCAGGCATTGTGAAACATGCCCCCCACAAAGGGTTATTAACTGGCCCCAGGCCCAGACTGGCATCCCCTGCACCCACCATCAAGCCTCAAGTCAGGGTCACAGCAGGGTGACCTGTGCATGTGAGCTGGGGGTCACACTCCACGCTGGCGCTGAGGCCCAGCTAGTGTGGAACAAACTGCTCCCCTCCTTGCTTCTCACGTGACGATGATGAAGAAAAGAAAGGAAAGCCCTGCGTATCCAGCATGTCAGGTGAGGCGTGCGCTCCGAACGAAGAGGGGGAGCACAAAGGGGGTGCTCTTCCCGCACAGACAGGGCAGGGCTGTGAACAGGCCTGAGTAGGTCGAAGCCCATGCAGAACACACTGCTTGGGATTTCTGTGGCGGCTAATGGCATTTTCTCAAAACTCAAGCTTTTCTGCTCCAATTGTGAAATACTTTATCACCAACACTGATTTTCTGTAATAGGAATCTCAACTATTTGCTATTTTATGTGAATTTCCAGTCACAGCCTCTGTTCCTGGTAACCGCTCTCCTCTCAAACATCCCTAAAGGCCTGGGAGAAAGCCCCAGTTCACGCCGCCTGCACGCCACACAAGCTCCCTGACCAAGGGCACACACTGACAAGGATCAGTGATGCCTGCATGCACAAGCCCTGTGTTTCACTGTCTCCTGGGGCAGACCCCCTCTTCCTACTCGGTCAGGCCTTGTACAACCCCTGCTGAATCATGTAGACAGAATCTCAAATCCCCGCCAGCCCTGAGCCCCAGGGAGGATTCCCTATAAAAGGGCAGGTCTGGGAAGAACGTTCTAGGAGACATCATCAGAGGCCACTGGGGAGAACTGACCTTGTCTGTTCGCATGATGGGGACAGATAGAAGGGAGATGTTGCAAGAGAAACCATGGACTCTACAGGATCAGGTCCAAACTCATGTCCTACTAAACCCCTCCAATTTTGAGCGAATCCCAACAGGAAAAACTGACTGGCCACTTACCCGCCTCACTCAAGAAGACCCTACCTCCTCTCTAGACCCAAAGCCAGTTCCTGAAATCAAATGGCTCCCGGGAGGGTCTTCAGAAGCCCCTGTTGGACCCCCAGAACTGAGGAGAAGAGGCCAGAGGGGATGGGTACCGCCAGACTCTGACCACACACCTCAGGAAGGCAGTGGCTAGGGGTCACAGGAAATGGAAGAAAGAGCAGGAGCACAGCAAGCAAAGCAAGGATTTTAAGAACCGTTTAAAGTCACGAAACCAACCGTTTCCTATATGTGATGTTTTCATGGATGGATATTTGCGTATTATTTACAAATTGGGATGTTTGAGCAGCAGGTGCGCAACATACAGACGGAGACATGGTTTTCGCATTGTATGTTGGTTGGATGGCGTGAGTCAGCAGGTAGGTTAAGGTAAATCAAGAACAAAAACAGAAAACAAAAGAGAAAATGAGTCATCAACACAAGCAAAAACTTAAACTTTGAATACTTAACTGGAAAATTTTAGGATTTTAGTAAACTTTGCATATTCTGCTTAAAATGCATCAAATCAAAACATATTTTTGAAATCTGTAGGTTATGCAGACAGGGTGGCATTCATTTGCATTCCTGTTTGTAATGCAAATCCAAAGATGACTCACAGACACTTATTTTTTTTATTTCCAGGCAAAGAAATCAATGTCAGTTTTATGCTTGCTTGGGAACGCTCTCTACATAACCCTGGTTAAGACTATTGCTCTGTTTTGATTGTTAAGTTGGTGGTGGGAACTGACACTCATATTTTTGCCTAAGGAAAAAAAAGTACATTCACAAAGTAACATATGAAGTGACTACAGATGAAAAAATAAATAAATAAAGACACCACTAATCCACACGACGGCTTCCTTTCATCTTTTCTCCTCTAGGCAGGACAGGGTGATGGACTGAGCTCTGAGAGTGCTAGTGGTCAGGGCACAGTGGAGCTTCCAAGCCAAGTGGCTTCTCAGCCCTACCCCCAGCCCTGCTGGGCATCAGAGGCTGCTGGGAGCGGCCATGGTGGGCTTACTTGAAGTAAGACACTGGGCTACTCCGGCCACCTGCACTGCAGAAGGCCTCTGCCTTGTGTGTGGGCCTCTTCTGAGGGGGAGGCTCCCCTAGAAGGCATCGTGCTCTCTGCACGACTGGCACGCCCCACCCTTGATGCCCTCTCATCAGTCTGCCCTCTCTGGCAAGGACGCATACACATGAAGAAACCCCCAGAGCTGTGTCCTGGGAGCTCAATGTTTGGATCCCTTTATCCGGGAAGCAAAGATACATGTGTCCAAGGAGGAGGCCTGCAGGGATCAGCAGCCAGCTTGCTCCTCCCAGACACCACAATAGTACAAACTATTTCTGGATGAGAAACACTTGGGTAATGTCTCAACACCAACAGTTGGTGGCACATAAGAACCTCCGTTTTTGTGTTAAATGAGAACCCTTGGACTTTTGCCCAGATTATTTGGATTATTAATTTTTGAAAACCGTGAAGCATGCCACATAAACAAAAGAATATGTATAAATGTGTGTAGACGCATTTTAAAGAAAAATAATAAAAAATAAAAAGACCATATATCCTTCACCCAGCTTAAAAAAAACAAGAATGTCACCATTACCTTTGAAGCCCATCCTGTCTCCCTTTCTCCTGCCTGGACATAGTAGCTACCCTTAATTCGTGTTAATATGTGCTTCTCTTTACTGTCTTACCACAAACTCTTAAAATGCATTTTACTTGACTGTTCTTAACCTTTGTAAAACGGGACGATACTGTGAGCAGCCTTTTTGGACTTGGACAAACTTTTAAGCCATGGTGAGCCAACCCTGTTTGTGAGAAGCACCTCTCTGGACATGGAGGTCACCCTCATACTCACAGTGTGCGTGGGCTTCCCTATGTTATTGTATCATGACAATTGGCGCATTCTGCTGCTACTGAAAACAACACTGCCACAAACGTGTGTGACAGTGGCCCCAGGTCACCAGTCCAGATGCGCTCTGGCATATGTCCCTAAGAGAGAAGGTGCTGAGCTGCATGCATATGTTCAACTTTCTTTGGACTGCCACACCTTTCCAAAGAGGTTGCCCAACAGACACCCCTGCAGTACTGTGCAGGTTCTGGATGTCCCACTTCCTTGCTAACCAGTTGGCATGGTCAGAATTCCTGTTTGACAAACCAGAGGGTGTGAAATGATATCTCAATATCATTTCACTTTACTTTTCTTTGATCACAAGTAAGCTTGAGCATCTTTTCCTGTGTTTATTGGCCATTTCTGTTTCTTTTTTCTTAAAGATTTTTTATGTTTATTTATTTTTGAGAGAGAGAGAGAGGAGAGACAGAGCTTGAGCAGGAGAGGGGCAGAGAGAGAGAGGGAGACACAGAACCTAAAGCAGGCTCCAGGCTCTGAGCTGTCGGTACATAGCCCAACGCAGGGCTTGAACTCTCAGACCACGAGATTGTGACATGAGCTAAAGTTGGACGCTTAACTGACTGAGCCACCCAGGTACCCCTGGCCATTTCTGTTTCTTATTAAAATACCTTCAGCTCATTTTTTAATTTGGTCACTTTTGTTTTTCTTACTGATCACAGAAAAGCCTTGCAGAGTCTGGACACTAACCTTTGCTAGTGGTTTGGAAAACTTCTCTGTCCTCCAGCTATGCCTTTGTCACTACGTGTTGGCACATCGCAGACCTCAATAGCTCATTCTTTTCTCTCCTTTACTGACCTCATTCAGTCTCATGGATCCGATACCATCTTATATGCTCATGATTCCCAATCTTACGCCACTGGCATGAATCTCTCCTCCAAACTCCAGGCCCATCTGTCCAACTACCTTTTGGACAATTCCTTTGAGAAGGCCACCAGGCAACTCAAATCTAACATGCACAAATTGCATCCTGACTGTCCACAACAAACCTGTTCCACCCACATTCTTTTCCATTCTCATTAATGACAACCCATTTTCCAAGTGCTCAGACTTTGATGTCATTCTTGCCTCAACTGTCACACCCACATTTGGTCCATCTACAGCTCTCCCGGAAAATACATCCAGAATGACAGTCTCTCGCCTTAGCCCAAACACCCAGTCCCTCTGCTGGGCTCTCTGCAGTGATGCTCATGGCACTCATCCCCACAGGGCTGATACTCAGTTGTCAGCATCTACATCTATTTTTCCTGAGAATTCTCCCCCTCCTGCCACCAGCCTTCAACCAGTGGCAGACAGCACTTGGTGAAAAATACCCCAGTCACTTGCACTTGCTGGGGTAACTAAGGCTTAGAGCTCCCCATTAGGACCCACAATGCTAACTGACTTCATAGCACCTTGTATTGGATGCCTCCCTTCCCTGGCCCACTCCATCACTCCCCTGGAATTCCTGGGGATCACCTGTCTTGGGGTCCACCTGGGACAGCCCAAATGAAGACAGCCCTAAGTTGTCTAGCTGCTTCTGCTTGTGCCCTGCACTGTGTCCTCAACAGAGCAGCCAGAGGTCTGGTCTAAAAAGCCAAATCATGTCACTCCTCTTCACAAAACCCTCCAAATCCTCCTACTCACTCACAACATAAACCAAAATTTACTCCAGCTGCAAGGTCTTCCCTGCCCCCCATCTCCTCTGTCCACGCTGCTGCTGTGGCAGTGTGCCCACGTCCTCCCTTGTGAGTGCAGCCACAGGGTGGGTGCAGGGCTTGGTGTTGCTCCCCGACGTCCCCTGCTCAGCTTCCTCACAAACCCAGACATCTCTGCTTGGAAGTCATCATCTCAGTGACATCTTGTCTGGACACATAGCCATCAAAGCCTGGAACCACCCCCACCCCTGCCATGTCTCATACCCCTTCTCTGCTGTGCCTTCTCCCAGGGCCTATTGTGGTCTAAAACCCATGTCTTTCTCAATGGAACGAAACTCCAGAAGAGCAGAGATTTTTCATCTTTTGTCCCTGCACTTAGAATACTTCTTAGCACATGACAGGCAGTGCATAAATATTTATAACGGATAAATGAAGGAATGTGATGCAAACAACCCCTCCCTGTTAATGGACTGTCCTTTCTTCTTTTGATAAACAGAAACTTTTTATTTTAGAGAAAAATTTTTTCAGTTATGGCTGGTGCTTCGTATATTTTGCTTATGCAAACAGTCCCTATCCCAAGGTCTTAAAGATAATCTCCTGTATTTTCTTCTAAGAGTTTTAAAGTTTTCCCTGTTATATTTAAGTATTTTCATCCATTTGAAATAGATTTTTTTTTTTTGTAAATGGTGTGAAGATTCAATTTCTGGTTTTCCTGATATGGATAGTCATTATACCCACATCAATTATTGAACTGTCTCCCCATTAAGTAACAGGGTCATACATCAAGTTTTCATACACGAGTGATTTTGATTCTAAACCCTTGATTCTGTCCATTGGCTTATTTACTATCCCTGTGTCAGCCCCATATTCTTAATGTTCTCGCTTTATAATAAGTCTTATCATTGATGGGAACTGTACCCCCACCCCACAGCTGCAGCAGCACCTTCTGCTTCTTACATATCTTGAGTATTTGGGTGCCTTTGCTCTCTCTGATGAGTTTTATAAGCAAGTTGTCAATTTCCAAAACAAACAAACAAAAAAAATCAGTGGTATTTTTATTGAAATCACATTGAACCTACACATCAATCTGGACAAAATTATCTCTGAGATTGACACTAATTATTTACTGTGCAATAGAACACCATCTACTTAAGTCTTCTTTACTATCTTTCACTGAGGTTTAGCACTTTTCCATACATAGACCTTGCGTATGTATGCTGTTAGGTTTACTGTCAGGACTGTTAATGCTGTAATGGCATGCAGTCAACTACTCACTCAGGTAATCTACTCAGCAACCATCCTAAACACTCTTTATCAGTGTTACATTTTTCCAGATTTCATCAATAGCTAATAATGTTATCTGGGAATAATGACAGCTTTGCCTATTCCTGTTCTAATACTTAGACATTTTATTTATTTTTCTTGCCTTATTCATTCAACAAGCCCTGGAATTCTAAGTCCTGGAATATGGCAGTGAACCAAACAGGCAAAAACCTCTATCTTCATGGAGCTAACATTCAATTTATTTAACTGACCAGGACCTGAAGTTCAATGTTGAAAAGAAGTAGTGCTTACAGATATCATTGCCCTTCTCTGATTTTAAAGGGAATTGTTTCCAAATTTAACCATTATATGATGTTTGCATAGGATTTTTTGGTAAATTCTCTTCATCAAGTCAGTAATTCCTAGATTACCAATAATTTCTATTATGAATACAATTTGAGTTTTACCGTACATCTTCTCTGGAGCCAAGACAGAATCACATTAACAGTGTCCTTTGATCTGTTAATGTAAATTAGACTTTCTGATGTGTCTGTATCCACATTAATGAGTGTGGATTATGATCTTCCTATATTATACTCAATTAAAAAGTTTTCGTATCAAGATTGTACTAGTCTCATACAAATAGGGAATGTTCACTCTTTTTCTATTCACTGGAAGAATTTGTTTAGGATTGGAATAATCTTTCCTTATATTTTAGGTGGAAACCTAACACATAAGACTACTATAATCAGTGGTATGAGCCATGTCAGGACATGGATCCCAAGGTAAAAGACAAATCAGTTATCACACCTCACACTTCCTACTTCTCATAGGCTTCCTTGGGTTTCAGAGATGGCATTTACCACAAAGGAAATACTGTTGTGACCTATTTATCAGGTGACACAAAGCTGCCGGCTTTGAGAGATTTCAGAGCAAGAGAGGGGTCTCTAGCAGATCCATGCTGCAGTACCAGGAGCACTATACCTTGGGCCATAAAATGCAACAGATTCCACAGTGCTGGGGTATCTGTGGTAGATAAAGACACCGTGTGGAGTCCCTGGAAAGCCTACATAGAAAAGCCAATGCAAAGACCTAGGATTCTGGAACAAGGCCATGTCATCTGCTACAGACATCACCAATGAGAGGGCTACTCCTGGATACTGGGCCCTGGGTGGAGACTGCATCTGACCATGAAACAACAGTGCCTATGGTACCAAAGCTTCTCCTTATGAGTGTATGTAGCAGGCCCGCCATCAATCCTGCATATGACAGAAGTGCTGCATCCAGGGCCAAACCCAAGCATGTCTAGAGGGCACAGTCATATGACAGGTGGCCCAGTGCCTCAGACATCTCACCTTTGCTGCAACTCTGTCTTCCTGAGCTCACCCTGACCCCAGTGAATCATGGGATGATCACTATAGCCAACCTGATTTATGGAGCAGTTGGCTCAATAAATTGGTGCAGCCTCAGTAGAGTCCCACACAGAGACAACCTTAAAGGCAGTGGTGAAGCAGAGCTCTGGATGGTGCCCTGGGTACCTCATCAGCCATGGTGTCTATGGAGAAAGAAGTTGCCTGTGGTATGGACTACAGGACCTCTGGCAAGAGCTAAAGCCTTGTCAGGACTCCAGAAAGAACAAAGTTTGGGAAAAGGCTGGATGGGCCTGGGGAATGTACGTGACGTGCAGGTCCTTGTAATACACAACCAGGTCCACCAGAGCATCCACGGCTGTAGGGGCACTAAGAACCAGCTCCTGAGATGGTTTGTCCAACCAGTAACAGCCAGCCTCCATCCTCACCAGCCCCAGTGTTTATACAGTAGATCCATGAATGAAGTGACTGTGGTGGCTGAGATGAAGGCTGTGCCTGAGCCACCCAGCTGGGCTACCTCTCAACAAAGCTGATCCAGCCATGGCCGCTGGCTGAACATCCAGCCTGCTATGAGCAGAAGTCAGCTAGGCCTTTACAGTGTACCACACTTCAGGCTGTCAATCAGCCCCTTGGTACTAAGTTGCTTACATGGGAATCCTTTCACCTGGAAACGGCAGTGATTTATCTCAAGTGGGATCACTCATATCCTGGGTGTGGGTTCGTCTTTGCTGACGGAATACCTTGGCCTACGCTAGTATCAGAGATTCATCAACATGGGATTCCACATAACATCAGCTCAGCATAAGCACAGGAGCTACAAAGGACACATGACTCAGGATCCATATCATATTCAACATCATTCAGGAGATGCTAACCTGATAAAATGTTGAAACAGACTCTTAAAGGCACAGATTAAATGCTGGCTTGGTGCTATATACCTCATGGGGTTGGGATGTTGTCCTTTAAGATGAACTGATGGCCAAGAGATGGTACTGGGTGCCCAACTGGTAAAATGCCCAGACCCAGGAAGCAAGGGGTAGAAGTCGGGGTAGCCCCTCTCAGTATCACTCCAGCTACTGAGGGCAGACTTTGTGCTCCCTCTCCCCAAGTTTAGGTATGGCAAATCTAGAGGTCCTGGCTCAAGGAGTAGGGAAAGCTTCCATTGTGGAACATGCCTTAAGAACAACAGGCAGAGCATAGTTTCCATACTGGCCAGGGTATTTGATGCTGGTTATTCTTTGTTTTATGTTTGCTTGTTTGTTTGTTTACTTTTTGAGACAGAGAGAACAGGGAAGGGGGGGGGGAGAGAGAGAGAGAGAGAGAGAGAGAGAGAGAGAGAGAGAGAGAGAATCCCAAGCAGGCTCCACACACCGCACTGAGCCCAACTCAGGGACTGATCTCACAACTGTGAGATCATCACCTGAGCAGAAATCAAGAGTTAGACACTTACCTGACTGAGCTGCCCAGGTGCCCCATATGCTGGTTATTGAGAAGGGCAGAGCTACCAGTACATAGGGGCAGGAAGAAGTCTATCTGGACATCAGGAGGTTCACTGGGGCCTTTCTAGGTGTTTCTATGACCAGTCTTAACTATGACTGGACTACCACAGCAGCTGGAGCACAAGTATGGCAAGCAGGGACTTAGGTTACAGTGGATGACAGTGTGGGCCACCTACCAGGCCAGCAACCAGAGCAGCAGATGGCCACCATTCAGGGGACCTCAAAAGGGTCAGAGGAAGAATGAGTTAATGAACATCAACTTAACTCAGATCAACTCCAGCTGGTTACCAACCCTCTTCTTCCAGAGATGGTGACCAGCACCATCCTGAAGAATGAGTGAAGTAAACCCAGTGTGAGGTGTGTACAAGAGTTGAGCAGAGCCAGGGTGGCACAGCAGACACTTGTTACCACTGAACAGGCACCGTGTGGCCCTGTTACCATGGAATCTGACATTCCTGCACCCCCGGCAGGTGACAGAGCCTGCTTTGCCTGCACACGGGGTATACTCAGAAGGGCCGGAGGTGTCTGACCATTAACACCTGCAGCTGTAGCCCTTAGCTGAGCACTAACAGGTACAGAGGAAGAGGTTTGCAGCTCTGAAGTGCGACCACCCCCAGTGAGGGATGAGCCAAATTCACCCCCAACTTGGCTCCAGATACATTTCTGGTCCTCCTTCTCTTACCCATCAGTTCCCCAATCCACTCTCTAATGGTTTTGCCTGGGACTACTTCCTAAGAAATGATTTGTACAAGCACCCCATCTCAGGTGATGCTCCTAGAGAATTAAACATAAGACAGAGATGAGATTTTTTTGCCATTTAATTCTAAGAGAAAGCACTGTACTCAAAGAATATTGCTTTATGATTCAGATTCTTTGAAATTTGTTGAGACAAGTTTATATTCTAGCACTTGGTCAGTTTTTACATATAATCCATGCATGTTTAACATGAATGAGATTGTCTAGTTTTATTTATACACACACGTACAAACATGTAAAACAAACCTGGTATTTTAAAATATCCTATATTCTTGTTGATTTTAGTTTATGTAATTTTGGTGCCAAATTGTTAGATTTGTTAGACACACACAGATTTAAAAGACTCTTGTCTTCCTGGTCAGTTGTTACCATGGAGCTCCCAGGTGGCTCTCAGGCCACCAAACTGGAAGACCTTTTGGGAACCACTTTCTTATCCAAGAAAAAGCATTTTTTTCAATCAGTCCTCAGTCCCCAACTCCACCTCTGGAGAGGAGACTCCTTCTTTCCAGGGGCTCCTGGGGAACTCTAGCAAGAGAAGAGGAGCTAACACTTAGGACCTGGAGGCACACTGAGGGAGCACCACCTAGAAGGAAATCACGCTGGGGCCCTCGAGGAGGGACAGGAAATGCTACTTACCGCAATCTCTGTTACTAAAATATCAGTAATACTTCCCAACACAGTGACAAAGTCAAAGACATTCCAGGCATCTCTGAAATAGTTCTAGAGAGAAAAAAGAGCAGTTACTGCTAGTGGCTGGTGAGGGTTTCTGCCAGGCAAGGAGTTGCAAGACGTGGCTCCTAATCAAGAAAGGGGCAAAGAGACAGATGGGCCACCCCAGGTGGGACACCACAGCTGGGTAAGTAAACACCTGTGGGCCTGGGCAGGTGCAGACTGAGAGCTGTGAGTCCAGAGAGGAGGAATCTGGCTCCATCTGTCTCCAGGAACTGAGCTGGGGGCAGAGCTCAGGCAGCTGAGAGCATTAGAGCAGCCCCTTCCTCAGCGCCCCTACAGGGTCACATTTCCTCTGGGGGCTTGGGGGATTCCCAGCTCCATACTGTAAGTCTCTGCAGGTCTCCCTACAGATGGGGAGCCAGAATGCAGACCACCAAGAGGCCAAGAGGGAGTCAAGGCACCTACCAGCACCCCAAAGGCGATGATCTTCAGCACGCATTCCATGGAGAACATGGATGTGAACACAATGTTCAGGCATTTCAACATCAGCTCGTATTCATAGGGTGCATTGTAGAACTGCACGGGGAATGAGTGCCATTGGCCATAGGTTCCACTGCCCCAAGACACCCCACCAGGGATCACCCTGACCTTCTGCCAGAGCACTGCATGCAGAGAGAACTGCATGCCTGCCCAGCACACGGACACCCCATCCTGCTCTCCCCCTGTCTCCTCCTAGGACATTCTCACCAACTCAGCCCATGCGCAACCTATGGCGCTGGCTTCCATAGGCATCCCATGCTGACCAGGACATGGTCAAATGTAACTACAGTTCTCTCACACCCAGCTGCCACCCACTGCCCCCGTAGTGGGCCCGCACACCTTCATCATCAGCACCACCGTGTTGAGGGCAATCATGGCCATGATGAAGTACTCAAAGGGCGGAGACACGACAAACGTCCACGTCTTGTACTGGAACGACTGCTTGTCCTGGGGCATGTACCGTGTCAGGGGCTTGGCGCTGATGGCAAAGTCAATGCAAGCCCTCTGTGTGGAAAGAAAGGAGCACTGAGAACTTGTCTGGGGAGAACCCCACACTGTAACACCCACTGCACCCACGCCTGTCTCCTTCATCCTCACAGGCAGCCCTGACCACCCACACTCAGTCTCTCTCTGTGCTGTACTGGCTTCCAATGGTCCTGCCCATGCTGCCCATCAAGCGAGCCCAGCAGAGTGTCCACTGTACATATGCACAGGGGACAGAAGAGGGAGCCACCCACCTCGTTCTTCTCCAGGCTGCACTCAGACATCACCTTGTCCCCCTGCTCCTGGAAGGTGATGATAATCAAGGCCACAAAGATATTGACAAAGAAGAAGGGGAAGACCACAAAGTAGACCACATAGAAGATGGATAGCTCCATGCGGTACCCGGGGCTTGGGCCCTGCTCCTCATAGGTGGCATCCACAGAGTGTTTCAGGACCCTGTGTCAAGAGCAAACACCAAGAGTCAGGGGGACCCCTGAGTACAGACCCATGGGGAAGTCAAGACCTGTATCACAGGTGAGGCTTCCATACCTGAGCCCAGAGATGGCAAGAGAAAAGGAGGCTCAACATGGCAGGCCAAAGCCTGTCCCACCCCACCCCCCAGGACTGCAACCTCCTGGAGGTGGGCTACCTTACTGATGGGGTTTGTACTCAGGACTGTTGGAGAGCCACCAAGGGGAGGTCTCCAGTGCCTAATGTCCTAACCCCAGGAGAGGTGGAGGCCCAGGAGTTGTGCCCTGCCCTGCTCACTCCCGGCTCACGCCTGCTCATGCCCAGCTCACCAGCTCATACCCAGCCTCACCTGCCTTTGGAAAGCCCTGGGCCACCTGTCAGAGCATTGATCCCACCTTCTGAGTGGTGGTCCTCCCTGTTATCCAGTGTGGCAACTGAACACATACATCCTTCTGTCTACCCTTAACTGAGGCCAGAGGAGTAGCACAGGGAGATGCTGAATAGCCCCATTCACTTCTGACCTTCAGCTACTCAAAAAGGACTTTCAGGAAATCACTATGCTGTGTGCTTTGGTTTAATCTCCTCCTCTTCCCAGGCCACCCCACTCCTGGAAGGTAGAGCTATGTCTTACCTGGTAGATACAAGAGCCTATGGGGCATTTGCTGAGTGACTAAAACACAAACAGATGCAGAGTATGGGACTCCCTGTCCGAGTCGCCCCTCTACTCTAGCCTGATCAAACACAATGAACCATATGAACACTCACATGGGCCACCCTTCTCCCGTGGACACTGTGAACAGTGTCAGCAGAGCCCAGAGCACGTTGTCATAGTGAAAATCGTATTTCTTCCACTGCCGTGGTTGAGCTTCCACTTCCTCCTTCTCATAATCCAAATACTGACCCCTGGAGATGAGAATGTAGAGGAGGTTAGAGGATAAAGACAAAGGATTCAAATAAACCCTTTTGTCTATGGCCAACTGATTTTTGAAAGGGCTGCCCACCCAATGGAGGGAAACACCATCAACAGATGGTGCTGGGACAACTGGGTATCCACTTGCAAAAGAAGGAAGTTGGACCCCTACCTCACTCCATGTCCAAAATCCAACTCAAAAAGGATCAAAGACCTAAAGGTAAGAGCTAACGCTAGAAAACTGTTAGAAGAAAACACAAGGGGTTGTAAGATTTGGGAAGGGATTGCTAGATATGATACCAAAATTAGGAGCAATAAAAGAAAAAAGTAGATAAATTGGACCTCATCAAAATGTAAAGCTTTTGTGCTTGAAAGACATCATCAACACACAGAATGGGACCAAATATTTGAAAATCCTCTCTCTGACAGGACCTGAATCTAGAATATATAAAGAACTATTATAATCAATTACAAAAAAGACAAATAACCCAATTAAAAAATGGATAAAGATCTGAATAGACATTTCTCCGAAGGAGATATACAAACGGCCAATAAGCACATGAAAAGATGTTCAACATGATGAGTCATCAGGGAAATGCAAATGAAAACTGAATTGAGATATCACTTTATACCCACTAGGATGGCTATAATTAAATTTTTAAAAAGGAAAATAACAAGTGTTGGCAAGGATATGGAGAAATCAGAACTCTCCCACACTGCTGGTAGGAATATAAAATGGGTCAGTCATACTGGAAGTCTGTCAGTCCCTGAAACTGGTAAACAGATTTACCACATGACCTATCAATTCCACTGCTAAGTATACACTCAAAAGAAATGAGAGGCGCCTGGGTGGCTCAGTCAGTTGAGTGGCAGACGTCGTCTCAGGTCACGATCTCATGGTTTGTGGGTTCGAGCCCCGCATCGGGCTCTATGCTGACAGCTCAGAGCCTGGAGCCTGCTTTGGATTCTGTGTCTCCCTCTCTCTCTGCTCCTCCCCTGCTCACACTGTGTGTGTGTGTCTCTCTCTCAAAAATAAATAAACGTTAAAAGATAAATAAATAAAACATCTGTCCACACAAAAACTTTGTACACATGTTCACAGAAGCATTAATGACAATAGCCAAAAGATGGAAACACCCAAATGTCCATCAACAGATGAATGAATAAATAAAATGCGGCATGGGGTGCCTGGGTGGCTCAGTCGGTTAAGCGTCTGACTTCAGCTCAGGTCACGATCTCGCGGTCCGTGAGTTCGAGCCCCGCGTCGGGCTCTGGGCTGATGGCCCAGAGCCTGGAGCCTGCTTCCGGTTCTGTGTCTCCCTCTCTCTCTGCCCCTCCCCCGTTCATGCTCTGTCTCTCTCTGTCTCAAAAATAAATAAACGTTAAAAAAAAAAAAATTTAAAAAAAAAATAAAATAAAATAAAATGCGGCATATCTATCTGCAGAGCGGAATCAGATCCAACCACAAGAGGGAGTGAAGTTCTGACACACACTACAGCACGGGTGACCTCAAAAACATGATGGTAAAGGAAAGAGATGAGACACCAAAGACCACATATTTATGATTCCATTTACATGAAACATCCAGAACACGGAAAACTAAAGAGGAAAAAAATAGATCCATGGTTGCTTAGGGTTGGAGATGGGGAGCTAGTGGGTAGTAAAGGGTACAGGGTTTTTTGTGTTTTTTTTTTTTTTAACTTATGAAAGTGTTCTAAAATTGACTATGGTGGTGGTTGCAAACATCTGTGAATATACTAAAAGTCACTGAGTTGTTCACTTTCAATGGATGATTTGTAAGAATTGTTATCTCAGTAAAAACAAAGGATATCACTGAATGCGGGAAGGATGGTCTTTTCAGGTAAATGGTGCTGGGTCAACTGGATATCCATCTACAGAAAAATTTATTTTTATCCATACCTCACCTAACACACAAAGTCAACTCCAGATAGATCACAGATCTCCATGTCAAACACGAAACTAAAACTTTTAGAGGAAAACATAACAGGACATTTCCCTGACCTTTGTATAGATTTTCTGAAAAGGATACAAAGAGTACCAAACATAAGAGAGATAAATTGGACTATATTACAATCAAGACGTTGTGTTAGTTTTTATTTTTATTTTACTTTTTAATTTTCAAATGTTTATTTCTTTTGAGAGAGAAAGCATGCGTGCATGCACACACATGTGTGAGTGGGGCAGGGGCAGAGAGAGAGGGAGAGAGAATCCCAGGAAGGCTCTGCACTGTCAGCGTACAGCCCGAGGGCTGTACAGCATACAGCAGGGCGCGACCCCACGAACCGTGAGATCATGACCTGAGCCGAAATCAAATCGGACACTTAACTAACTAAGACCTTGAAGACATAATCCATAGATCTGGCAATGGATGCCTATCCAGGACTTCACAAAATTCCTACAAATCAATCAGAAAGTGAAAGACATCCATACGGGAAAACAGGCAAGGGCTTGCATAGACCCTTTCCAGGGATACTGGAGTGGTCAATCACCTGGTGAGGCACCCAGCCCAAATTAAACCACAGAGAAGTGCCACCAGCCCAACATGAGAAAGGCTACAGATCCAAACACGCAACACACCAAGAACCCCCTGGTGCACAGTACTGGAGCTCTCAGCCATGTGGCAGGAGTGCGATTTTACACACCTATCTGGCAGCACCGGCAGAAGCTGAGCACAAGCACAGTGCACGACCCTGCAATCTCACTCCCAGGTGTGCACACCTCCTAGAACTGCATGTGTGTGCTTCCCAGCAGACACATACTGGGACAATCACAACAGCACTGCTCACAAGAGCCTCAGACTGGAAACACCCCCCATGCCCATCAGTCACAGAGTGGGTAAATTCGCGGTGGTGTATTTACACGAGAGAATATTACATGAACAGAGGCAGCTGGGGCCATTGCCTGTGGCTGGAGAAGCAGCCGCCCACACCACCTTGCTCAGCACCTGCACCAGCACCCGCCTCCATTTCCCCTAGTTCCTCCCTGAGGGCATCTCTCCTGTTTGCTCTGGAGTGGGGCCGGGTCCAGAGAGGCCTGAGGCCTCGCAGTGATGGTGAAAGCAGCTCCAGGCATAGGGCAGCCCCTCTGATCCTAGAGTCTAGCCTAGAGCTCCAAGATTTGCAGAGCCCTCAAGCAACACCCCAGTAAGCCCCCCCCCCCACCATGTGCTCCCTGATGTCTATGGGCAGGAAGAGCATGTCCCTCAGAAGTGCCTGGTCCCCAGCTCTGCTGAGGAAAATGAGCCAGAAGTCCCAGTGTGACCCTGGGGACAGAGGCACACCTCCAGCTCTCTGGTGGACCACAAGCAGGCTCCTCCCAGAGCCCTCACTGGGCTCCCCACTCCCAGCCCTGCCTGACTTACCGGCAGTCCCTCTCCAGCCCCTTGGACTCATCCGTGCAGTAGAAAAACTTCCCTTTGAAGAGCTGCACCGCAATGACAGCAAATATGAACATGAAGAGCATATAGACAACCAGGATGTTAAGGACGTTCTTCAGGGAGTTCACCACACAGTCAAACACGGCCTGGAGGGGAAGAGAGCTCAACTCAGAACCTCCGGGCCTCCCCGTCCCCGAGGACCGTCGAGGCCATAATCATGGAGGGAACTGCTGCCCACTGACTTAACACAGGAAGCTGCCTGCCACCGCCTCTCCCAGGACGGGATGGGCGGGCAGGAGGTGCTAGAGGAGGTGGCCTGGGCAGACGGGCTGGACCCTGACGGGAAGCTGGTGGTGGAAGCCTGGGTCAGGCTACGTAAGTGAGGACAACCTGGAGCCCAGGCCAGCGTGTGCCAGGGGTGGCTGACAGGGAGGGAAAGGAGTGTGGACGGGGATACGGCCAGACCCTGCTCCTGCACCCCGGCCTGCCAGTGGGTCATACTTCGCCCACGGGTGGGAGCCAAAATGGGGCAGAGAGGCAACAACGCTGTGGCCAGCTCCAAGACAGAGACTTCTGGCGCGTTTTGGTATGGCCCAGAGGTGACTCTGTCATCTGTTACTGCCACCGCCAGAGCTTTTTCTCAGATTCTTCCCCACCCAGAAGCTCGGCTTTCCCTGAATGCCCAGTACTGCTGACCCTGGCCCTGCTCCCTATTTCTCAGAGCTGAGGAGACTCCCCCCATCCTGCTCCAGCTGTGCAAAAAGGCAGACCCACAACCAGCCCTCAAGACACTGCCTGGCACAGTCCAGACACCAGCAGCTGCCTCAGCAAATGCAGCCACTGCCCACTTCCATGGTGTCCATGACACCCCTGACCCCCCAGGCCGGGTCCAGGTCCCTGCTTGACACAGAGGGCCTTTGGCCGCCTTCAAGCCACCCCCCGCCCCAGTCCACCCCTTCACAAGCAAACTGCCTTCCGCAACCCCCACACTGCTTCAGGCCTGCAAGGGTTACATCCGCACGCTGCTTACAACACTGTACTACACAGTTTTGTGGCATTAAATGAGTTTAAGCATCCAAAGCATTCTTCACAGAGAGGAAGAAGCTCAGTGACTATCATACTTTAACACAACTCCCCAGATGTTCGGGTCCATACTCTTTCCTTTATCCGGAACCTCAGCCACACCCATCCTCAGGGCCAAGCCCAGTAACCAGTTCTCAAGAGCCCCTACCTCCCTGCATGTCCCCCGGGACCCTCCGCTTCTCTCGGCAGCCCCTTCTTCCCTGTACCGTGTCTGCTGCCGGCTTGAGGAAGAAGAGCCTTACAGAACACTACTGACACTAAGCGTTCCTTGCGGGCGAGTCGCGGAACTGAGAGAGCCTGACCCGCTCACACAACGCACCATCTGAGAACACAAGTAGGGGCCCTCCCTCAGCGCTCTCATCCCACCCCACGTGGAAGCTGCAGCCAGACAGGGTTACTTCTACATGCACACGTGCACTCACACATTCATGTGCACACCACACACATGCGTGTGCATACCCACATGCAGTGCAACCTTGTACACACAACACACACATGCACTCACATCTATGCACCCACGTGCACACACTCACAAGCATAACTATATGTACATATGTGCACAATACCCACACACGTACGTCTAGACCTACACTCACATGTATGTGCACATCCACACACACGTGTATACACAGCTCTGCACACTCCTCAAGCCCCAAACCCACACTCTCACCTTAAGCTTAGGCAGCCGTTTTATGGTCTTGAGGGGCCGCAGGACGCGCAGGACTCTCAGGGACTTGATGGTGTTGATGTCTTTCCCTTTGGATCCTCTAGAAGGGAGAAGCCACACATGCAGACAGGCAGGATGCACACTCATGCTCAGATTCCACAAAGCCTACTGGGGTCTGGGTTAGGCTCTCCTGAGCATTTTGCCTTAGGCCCCAGGGCAAACACTCAGGAACAGCGAGGCCTCTGCATCTCCTCCTACAGGTTGCATGGCAAAGCCCTCATCTAAGCAGATGAGGGCCAGGGCTGGGTCAGCAGTACCTGGTGTAAGGGAATGCTGGGTTTCCAGCAGGAAAGAAGCCGTTCTCCCATACCACGTCGGCCACTTCTACCCCAGCACTCCCCTAAACCAGCTTCCTCTGGCCACCATGCTAAGACCGGCAATGGAAATAAAGAGGACAGAAGGGGGCTGGCCCCAGGACTGCAGACCTAGCCTGGGCCAGCCCATGGAAACCTACAAGCCATTAGTGCGAGAGCCTTCTGGAAGAGCTGGTTTCTCTTGCTCTCCAGCCCTGGCATAGGGAGGTAGGGAGGAACATGTCTGGATCTCCCTGACTGTACTCGCTCAGCTGCCCCCACACTCCTCCGGATGAGGTAAAACTGACAGAAAGGGGAGAGGGGAGGGAGGACAGGCGTGCTGGGAGGGGAGGAGGGGAGTAAAGTAAGAAAAAGAAAACGTTAGATGAATACAAAGGTGATACAAGGGACAATGCAATGCAAGGGGTGGACAAAGAAAGAAAGAAATACTAAAGGGAAGAGAAAGAAACAGAGAGGGAGGGAGGGAGAAAAAGCCACAGAGACAAAGAGAGCAGCAGACCAGAAAACCAAGATTGAGGGAGTGGGGCAGTGGGGGGAGGGGGGGGGGGTGGGTAAGACAGGAAGTCAGGAAAAAATTCCAGGCACCAGATGCAAGCCTGGAAATCCAGGACCTGTGAGTCCTGATCAGGAAGCCCTCACAGGAAGCCAGAGCAGACCCAGGTGGCTCTCTCAGGCTGCCAGGGCCCCAGGAAATGTCAGACTCTGGGGGCTGGCCCTCCTACCAATCGAAAGCCAGGGCTGGTGGGCAGGGTGGGGGTAGCGTCCCAAGTGGCCTTCACAGACTTCCTAAGGAAGCGATTCTTAGAAGCAAGGCCACACTCCATGCTCAGCAGTGGTTGAGGACTCAGGGCCGGGGGCCCTATTCCATCCTGTTCAGAGGCCACTTCTCTCCAAGCTCCCAAGGCGCCTGCACATGAAGAGAGGGGGCAGGGCCACCAGTGGTCTTCTCTGGACTCCAGCCAAGCTCTAGGGGAAGTGAGCTACGAGGCCCAGGCAGGATCTGTGGGTTGAGGAGAGCTGGAGAGCCCCAGCCCCCTATATCTCTCAAGACCCAGCTAGGGCCTACAGTCCAGAACCAGATCACACTCTCTCTGAAACACCAAGCTTCCAGATGGGAAAAACCCAGCCTCCAGACCACCACGTCGGGTGTTTCTATACCCTAGCGTTCCTGACACCCAATCCCAAACGAGGTTCCTCCAGCAGCCCTGCTAAGACCAGCACAGAGAGAACAAGAGGCAGGGTGGGTGGGTGGACACCTGAGGGAGGCAGAAGGGAGGGACACCTGCTTTGGTTTTCTGGGGGGAGGGCTCTCTGCAGGGGTGGCCCTCGGGTGTTCTGTGTTCTGTTTCTCTCCTGCCCGCTCAGAGCCTTTGTCTTGCTGAGGCCACCAAGCTGGATTTTACCCCTTCCCCTGTGTCACTCCCAAGCCCCTCACTGACACTTTATATACAAAGAAAGCCGGTTAAGACCCCCCACAGAGGCAGTTGTGGAGAACAGAGAGGAAAGAAATCCCTGTTTCTGGAGAAGAGACGTGGGAAGGGATTTCAGGATGCCCGACATCCTGGCAGCCATGGTTGCAGCGGCTCCCCCCTGAGCCCTCACTGCCCTCAGGGCCCATGTCCCCACCCTCCAGCACTCACTTGGGGCACCTCCCCACCAAGGACTGGCCATGCCAAGCCCCAGTCCCAGCCCCAGCCCCAGCTTCCAGCCCAGCCCCTGGAGGTGAGGCAGGAACATGTGGCATGGGGACATGGCTCCTGGCAGCATGCATCCTGGACGGTGGAGGAGGATGAGCAGAGGTGAGGCATGGTGGTGAACCGGCCCACAAGGGGCCATGCTGTGCTATGATGTGGGGCAGTACGGGGCAGAGGGAAGGCATTACCCCATGAAGCTCCTACCGAGAGTCCAGCAAGAAGAGACAAAGAGAAGAGAGTCAGTGAGGAGGCCTCGCCCTCCCCAAGGGCTCAGAGAAGATGAAGACACCATCCCTCGGTGTCTGCATCACTGGGGGTCTTCCTAATCTCTGGATCTCCTCCACAGCTCCACCCAAGCCCCCCATACCTATCCCATGCCCATCACCATGCAGGATCTGAGCCAATCCAGGCCCAGCCACAATAGGGCTGAGTGTTGCCTGCTATGGAGTCAGAGAAAATGGTCTAACGCTCCAACGGGGGAAGACACCCACCAGCACCACCGCCCAGCTCTGGCTGAACAAGTGGTGCAGCTAAGGTCAGGGCAGGTAGTTGCTCTGAAGGACCCGACAGGCAGGCACCGAATAACCCAGAGGACTGCCTGCACAATCTCAGAACCACAAGCTGTGGTAGGTCCAAGTGGGCCTTGAGATCTTCTTAACCCCACACAAGCCCAGCCCCAAGTAGACAGGAGCTACAGACAGCCCGCGCAGGCCAATGGGGCCCCTCCTTCCCTTATTCCCATACTCATTACAGCTCTGGGGACTGCAGCCCAGCCAGACCCAGAGGAGACACAGTACTTACGAGAAGGCAAATGCCACCAAGGCCCCACTGACCACGATGAAGTCCAGAATATTCCACAGGTCCCGGAAGTAGGCCCCAGGGTGCAGCAGCAGTCCCAAATCAATCATCTTCAGAGGAGAAACACGTATTAGGTGTACAATCTTTCAGGAAGAAAACCAGGGCCAGGCCGCAGAGTCATGGATTTGGGGAAAAGATGCTACTCAGGTCACACCCTCTGAGGCCCTCAGGGGGCCTTTCAACCTCAGTGCCATTGACCCAAATATCCCTCATTGGTAATGACTGGCTGAGATCTTCCCTGGGCCCCCTATCCCCTTGGAGCCTAAAAATGAGACACCTTCCCCCATCACTGGGCTGCAGGAATGCACAGCCCCAGGGAGCTCATGCCCCAACCCAGACCCTCAGAGGGTCAGCTCTCTGCAGCAGGAGAAAGGGCTTTGGGGGTTCACACGGACCTGGTGCTGCCACTCCTAAAGCTGTGATTTCCAGCAAGCACCTTAATATCTCTAAACCTCAGCTTCCGTGTCTATAAAATGGGATGACAAAAAAAAATGCTTCTCCCCCACCAGGAGTTTATAAGAGGAAATGAAGAAGCAGGCGTGATATGCAGATGCACACACACAGAAGTACCCAAGTCACAGGCACACCCGAAGCTGCACTGTAGTCAAAGACTGCACGCGTGTGTGTGTGCATGCAACACAGCTGAACACAGTGTGCGCAAACACATGCACCACCACCTGTCAGACACCGAAAAGGGAGCAGTGCCTGCCAATACTGAGAGACAGAAGCAATCACAATGAAATGGTCAGTCCTTAATCGAACATCAAACACTTGAGCTCTTTTATTTCATTCATTCATTTGTTTATTTTTTGAGAGACAACACGCGCATGCTCAGGCAAGCAGGGCAGGAGCACAGGAAGAGGGAGAGAGAATCTTATGGATGGAGACGTGGGGCTCCATCTCATGACCATGAGATCATGACCTGAACTGAATCGTGTGTCAGATGCTTAACGGACTGAGCCACCCAGACGCCCCTGGAATTCTTTTACACAAGTCTTCGGCACCCACTCACCATGATGTTTGGGTGTTCGGGCCTCCACCCTCTCCCCAAGCTCCCCTTCTTCCCAGGCTGATGTCATGGGCCCTCCTCCTCTATCATGAGACAACCCCGAGGGTGGGGCTGAGCCCATACCTGCACATTCACGGAAGCCTGTAGCCCTTGCTTAGCATTGAGGTAGACACAGGAATGATGCTGGTGAGCTCTCCCCAAACTGGGATAACGCTGTGGTGAATCTTTCATGAACTGGCCTCTGCCTTCCACAACACCCATCACCACACACCTGTGCATGCACTCTCTCACTGAGCACGCACCCAGGGCACACCCACCACAAGCCCTCAACAGCGGCTACAGGGGCCCTGTGGCATCTCAGTCATGAGGGAGGATGAGCAAAGCCCTGGGGCCACCAGGGCAACTACATATCTCACCTTTATCACCATCTCAAAGGTAAAGACGCCTGTGAAAATGTAGTCCATGTATTTCAGAGCCTGGAACCAACAGGAAGGTTATTGTCAAAGGCTAGGCTGAAAGCTTGAGCCAAGACTATTTCAGTGGGAACACGTTTTTCCTCCAGGCCTCTGAGCAGACAACTCCTTGCCCAGGGGTCCTGCGGGCCACTGTCGTGGGTGGAGCCCCCTTTGGCAGCGGCACTGGCCCTGGGCATATCCTCACTATTCCTGTCTATAACTTGGGGCTGGGCCAGGAGGTGCCCCCAGACCCTCACCCCACACCCCTAGAGGGAGCAGACAGGACCCTGACACCTCCCAGCCCCTCCACAGCCTGAATGAGGTGCTCACGTTGTTCCTGGGCGAGTCTGTCCGCACAGGATCCTCGGCTGCCAGGGCAATGCTGCTCAGGGCGATGACCACAAGAATGACCATCTCAAAGTACCGCATGGTCACGATGTAATGGCAGAAGCGGCGGAGCCTGTGGGGCAAAGCACAGATCGCCAGAGGCCCACAGACGGGCCCGGCTGGCCACCCCCCCCCCCTCCGCCCCCCGCACCAGAGCACGTACTTGGTCTCTCCCTGAAAGAAGGTGTTACACCAGAACGAGCTCTACTAAGTATCTCTGTGTTGGGAGACAGCAGCCAGGTGACTGATGGTGACTCAGACTCTTGAGAGGGTGTCCCAGGAAGAGCGGTAGGAAGGCAGGGGCCAGCCAACTACAGCTCACAAGCCCCGTTTGTGTCCATAAAGTTCTATGAGAGCACAGCCACGCCTACGCGTTTACCTCTATGTGTGGACAGCCGTGCCCTGTACAGATTTACAGGCCTAGTGTACATGGCGTGGAGGGGCTGCTCAGAGAGGAGGCTGAGGACCAGCACTCCTGTGGAGAGTAGGCCTCTCTGGAGAGCCCAGGAAGCTCCTCTAGGTCCATATTGGTCCATGCTTGTCTGAGCCCCCAGAGCCGCGTGTGCACACCTGTACTTCAGTCCCCTGTCCACCTTCAGCACTAGTCAGCATCACTGACCACTATTCTGCTGTGTGGAGGCACATGCCAGACAGCAGAGTGCGGTGGTGAACAAGGGCACCACAGAACAGTGTAGACATAACCTAAAGGGAGACTCTCAGATGCTGACAGGTGCTAGAACACAGCAGCAGATGGTGACCCGGGAGGTCTGGGAAGACCTCTAAGAGGGCAGTGAAGGTGACAAGGAGGAGAAGTCACAGAACCACTGTACGGGGCAGACGTGTGTCCCACCTCTGGGTCCTACCCCTCCCTCCTGCCACCACTTCCCTATTCCCAGGGCCTGAGGTCTGAGAGGACCTCCCACACCCACCCACTTCTCTCCAGCCACACCCACCCACTTCTCTCTGCCTTGAAGGGCCCTACTATGCTCTTCTCCTCCTCACCACGACCACTGCCACACTCCACCCCCACACCCACCAGAGCTGCCCTACCCATGTCCATGCCTCCTTCTGTACGGACACACCTGTCCTCCCAGCTCCAGGATACTCCGTCTCTGCCTCTTTCCGTCTGCATCTCAGGACTGAGTATCCACCTTGACCTCCATCCCTAGCGTCTGCTCCTGAGCCCACCTGGCCCTGAGACGTCCGCCGGCCGCCCCGGCTCTGCAGGGTCTGCACTCACCTGCCCAGCTTGGTGGGGCCCCAGCCATGAGGCAGAAACTCTGGGTGTCATCCCTCCCATCTCCTTCCCTTTCCACATCTAGTTTATCATCAAGTTCCATAGATTCTGTCTCCAAAGTTTCTCCCCAAGCATTTCACTCCCAAACCTCCCCTTATGACATCAGATCTCCTCCGTCTCTTCCTGAAAACCCTGGCCACCCTACTAAGGGCCGTCCAAGGACTCTGCTGACATGCTGCCTGTGTTGCTGTTGACCGCCAGCTGCCTACAACCTTTCTGTGCTCCTCGGTGCTCTGAGCGCAGATCACGGCCTCTCCATAGGACTCTGGTCTCTGTGCTTTTCCACTCAGTTCTGTCTTCAGCTGTTCTGCACCTGACACCCTCACTTCTGGACCACTGTGATCTTTCTTCTCTCCACAAGGAATGTTTGTTCATCTCTCTTCACCTTAGCTCTCATCCACCCTCAGGATTCAACTGAGATCCCTTGCCTCCTCCAGGAAGGCTCCCCAACCTTCCCCAGCTGCTCCCAGATGTTGCCTGCTCCTTCACGCACCGCACGGCAGTGCTCACAGGCAGGTCCACACTCCCTAACAGAGCAGAGGAAGCTCCCAGAAAATGTGTGTTGAGTGAAGGCATGGAGAGAGGAAGAAAGGATGGGCAATGGAGGCTGGATGGAGAGACTGCAGGCTGGAGGGATGGGGACAGAGGATAAAGCCCGACTCAACCAGATCTGGCTGCCTTCTGGCCTCCCTGCTCCAACACACTGGCCTTCAAGTGCTTCCACTTTCACTCTGTCTGTCGCCTCTGTCAGGGATGGTCTCCCTCCCCCTCCTCACCATTCTCACCTCCCAGTGAGACCCAACATGACATTCCCACCTTCACTTAGCTTATTCAGGACAGGGATCCTTGTTTGTTCTGCTCATTACCATGCATTCCCAGCACCTAGAATGCTGTTAGTACATAAGTACTGGTTGACCTAATGCAGCTAGTTGGGCTGATGAGTGGATGAGAAATGCTGCTGACTTCGTGATAAACAGAGAGGCGAGAAACGGGCAGACCTGTGAGTGAATGTGGTGTGCACACACATGCCTGTGTGGACGGTGGGCGTGATGGAAAGGTGGACAAATGGAAGCGCACGTACACGATGGACAAGAATTGGGTGCACGTGCGCAGCAACAAACGCTCGCTGCAGCAGGGGTTTAACAGCAAGGCTCTGGGACTGACTGACTGGGTTCAAACCCCAGCTCTACCATTTGGGCTGACTGGCCATGTGTCTGTGGACAAGCCATGGACCTTTTCTGTGGCTACCTGTTCTCCCCTGTAGGGTGAGGTAACAGAAGTATGTCCTTGTGGATTGCCGTGATGCTCAGAACATTAGAACATGTAAAGTGCACAGAATCAGTGCCTGCCAGGTCATGTCAGCACACCCTGCTACTGTGCACTTGGATCATGGCCACAGGCATGGGACAGGCACACAGCATGGGCAAGTGAAGGAGACTCACAGGTTGGTGGGGCTTAAGCAGAACATGGAGCTGTACGGGACGATAGGTCGGGGGCCACTCCTCATCACGTCATCGGCTTCTACCTCCTTCTTCCCTTCAGCTTGGCTTTCCAGGTCCACATTACCACCTACAAGGACACAGGGCCACCAAGTTAGACGTGTGGTGCGTGTGAAGCCCACATCACAGAGGTCTCACCCGGGCAACAGATGCTGTCCCACCACCAACCATACAGGTCTTCAGGAACCCAGCCAGGGAAGGGCATGTGGCTAAGAACACAGCTTCACCTGAGATTCCCTCCGATCACAGTCAGATCACGACTGAGGACTGAGACAGCACTGGAGACCTCACTTCTCAGCTGTAGCAGGGAGTTGTATGGGTACCGGGAGCAGCACCAAGCACTGTGCCCTTGGCTGTGGACACCTCTGCCTCCACTGGGGGCCATTGGTCTAGATGTTCTACGAACACCAAAGTCCATCCCGGCCCCAGAGACCAGGGCCAGTAGGCTCCCCTCCCTGGTTCTGAGCTCAGTGCCTCCTTGAGGAAAGGTGAGAATGCCCCACTGCTTCTGCAGGGGTCTTGGGCCAGCAGGACAGGGAGGAGCCCTGGACATGGATGCCCTCCTGAACATGGTGGTCCAGCCAGACCCTGCCAGGGATTCTCCCCTTCAGAACCCCGGCAAATGTCCACAGAGGCAGGACAGTGACCCAGGGAGGACTTCAGCACAGCCCACATCTCGCATGGGCTCTGCTCCTCACTTCTCACACCCCTGTCTCTCAGCCCCACTAATCAAACTACCCGGGGTTAAAATGGCCATGACCTTGTTCTTGTTAAGTTGATTTTATTGTCTGGGCAGTGTTTTTCTCACAGTGACATTTCTCACAGTAACTTTTAGCTATCCTGAAGTATGTCTCTGTTCTCGTGGGTAACAGAGTTCCTGAGACCCCAGGGGGAGGGCAGTGCAGTGACCTGGAGCCAGTGCCTACTGGCGTACCTCAGTTTTACTTCTTACAAGACACATAAAAGCAGAGGTTGTTAAAGGGTAGCAAAAATACGGGTGTTTATCCCCAGAGCCTGACTAGTCCTGCAGAGGACAGCTGGGCCAGATGTGGAAGAGCCCAGGCAGCAGCGGTCCATCCACCAAACTCCCTGCTGACGGCATAATTATATGATCTTCTCAGAAAGCAGTTTGGCAATACAGTCCTAACAAATTCTGTTTACTGATTTAATCTGTAAGACATTATCTTCCAAGGAAATCAAGCATGTTCTGTATTCACAAAGGTGTCTGTTAAGTTCTTCTACAACAACAAAAGAAATTATAAAACGTACAGCCAGAGGAGAAAGACTAAGTATCTGAATCATTACACTAGAGATATTAAAAATGTCTACAAATAGTTTCCATAACAAAAGAAGCTTAGGATATCATAAGCTAAAAAAAAAAAAAAAAAAGGCTACTCAACATGGATGGAACTGGAGAGTGTTATGCTAAGTGAGGTAAGTCAGGCAGAGAAATTCAGATACCATATGTTTTCACTCCTATGTGGATCCTGAGAGACTTAACAGAAGACCATGGGGGGAGGGGAAGGAAAGAAAAAAAAAAAGTTAGGGAGAGAGCCAAAACATAAGAGATTCTTAAAAACTGAGAACAAACTGAGGGTTGATGGGGGGTGGGAGGGAGGGGAGGGTGGGTGAGGGGTATTGAGGAGGGCACCTGTTGGGATGAGCACTGGGTGCTGTATGGAAACCAATTTGACAATAAATTCCATATTTTAAAAAAAAGGCTACATATTTGTATATCCCAGATGTACTCAATTCCAAAAAAATAATGTATATGGAAAGAGAAATAACACCAAAATAATAATAATAATAATAATAATAATAATAATAATAATGGTGATCTCTGAATGGTGATAGGAATTTTAATTCTCTTCACTATACTTTTAACAATTAAAAAATTTTTCCATGATGTGCATAGATTACTTTTAAATTAAGAAAACATATACAATTTTAAAACCGCAGCATTTCAGACTCTTCCATGGTTAACAGTAAGGCGGGACCAATATGGACTCAATGAAGAATTCTGCTGCTCAAAAGAAGAACAAAGATGCCAGGCCCTGGATGGAAATATTCCTCCTGAAACAGATTTACAGCAACAATAAAAGGCATCACTTAAGTCAAAGCAGACCAGGAAAAAAAGGAGAGGATCAAAATGAAACTGCTGAAGACTAAGTAAATTCATTGTTAGAAGCAGGTTATGAAAAACAACAACAACAACAAACTTGACAGTAACAAAAATTTAATCATGAAACAGGACACTTCATCAAGCAAAATGGCCAGACACAGAGCAAAGGATAAAGAAAGGGAGAGAAATCTGTGAAAAACAACCATGTGCCAGACATTGTCCAAGTGTTCTATGCCTCCTAACCACACTCACTGCATATACCATCATCTCCATTTTCTTTCTTTGTTTTTTTTTTTTATGTTTATTTCTTTACCTTGAGAGAGAGAGAGCAGGGGAGGGGCAGAGAGAGAAAGAAAATCCCAAGGAAACTCCACACTGCCAGCACAGAGCCCGACGCAGGGCCCAAACCCACAACAATGAGATCATGACCTGAGCCAAAACCAAGAGCTGCACACCTCACTGACTGAGCCATCCAGGCGCCCCATCATCTCCATTTTCTAGATTATGAACCGAGACATTACCTAGTGGGGACATGGCCTATCAAGGCTGGGGTAAGAACTCTGAGCCCTGGGTCCCTACAAGGTAAGGACATGAGGGTTCATACTGAACCGCTCCCCTCGAAGAGGGCTAAAGTGAGCCCAGACTGGTGGTGCCCTGAGCTTCTGGGAAATCAAATGTAATGACAAAAGCACCCCTCATCTGGCCCGGTGGATTGGGCAACCCTTCTCAACTTGAAGAGAATTTAAACCCTACAGACACCCATGCTATGGAAAGAATTTCTCTTCTATACATTCAGAATGGCACCAGCTACATACCACCCTTGGGAGAACTGAAAAAGTAGTCAATCAATTCATTTTCTAGAGGGCTTCATTGTCTCACAAAACCCCAGCCAAGAAATAAATGGTGGATGAAGGTCAGTCACATATGAACTCAAAATAATAAAAAATACCACCAAATGAGGGGTGCCTGGGTGGCTCAGTTAGTTAAGCTTCCAACTGTTGATTCAGCTCAGGTTATGATCTCACGGCTTGTGAGTTCAAGCCCCCTGTCAGGCTCTTTGTTGACAGACAGCGTGGAGCCTGTTTGGGACTGTCTCCCTCTCCTTCTGCCTCTCCCCCATTCATGCTCACTCACTCTCTCCCTCTCTCTGTCTCTGTTCTTCCCCCACTTGTGCTCTCTCACTCTCTCTCAAAATAAATAAATAAACCTAAAAAAAACCAAACCACCAAACATACAAGGAAGCACGATCACCATGAAATGAAAGACAGCAGAAACAACAGATTCAAACCCTCCATAGACTACAGATACAAGAGTACTTTTAGAGATTTTATTTATTTACTTTTATTTATTTATTTTTGAGAGAGAAAGAGAGGGCACAAGTGAGCGAGGGACACAGAGGGGGAGAGAGAGAGAGAGAGAGAGAGAGAGAGAGAGAGAGAGAGAGAATTCCATGAGAGAGGGAGAGAGAGAGAGAAGCGGGGCTCACCCGAAGCAGGGCTTGAGATCACCCGACACGGGGCTTGTGCTCACCCCATGCGGGGCTCAAACTCATGAACACAAGATCATGACCTCAGCCAAAGTCAGATGCTTAACTGACTGAGCCACCCAGGTGGTCCCAGATACAAGAATTAGAAAACAAATTTTAGATGAGAAATATAAAATAGCTAAATATAAATATGTAAAGAAATATAAAATGAATCTTAAATGAACAAACCATGAAAGCCTATAAAACTGATCCAGCATTTTCATGATCTGTGACAGAGAAATGTAAACGGACTCATCCTTCCACTGAAAACAACTATAAAAGCAGAACAAAATACATAATGTAACTGTTTAAAGGCACTGGGAACCAATCAATGTGGACAGAAGCCAAGAAGCTACACACCTTGGGAGAAGGAAAGCACAGAGGCGACCCCATTTCCCCCCAAGCTTTTCCCCTTAGGCCATGTTCCTATTTGCAGTGCAAGGAAATAAAACCCAAGCATAAAGCAACATTTACAGCGGAGAAAGAGAAAAAGACTGAAGTTACAGATTAACAAAGTGGGAATGAAGGGCAAAATCCCAGGGTGAAGTGCAGGGCAGAAGGGAGTCACTCCACCAGCCCCAATTAATTACCCTTCCTTCCCTGTTGCACATGTGCAAAATGAGGCTGGTCTCCACTAGAAGCAAATGCTTTCAAGGAAGCTCAAAGGAGAGAGGAGGATTGAAGGTTTGATATTGGGGGTCAATGACAACAGACATTTTACTTTGCTGTTACTTTTTATTGGGATTGTTCTTGTTTGTTAGTGTTCTAGTCTCAGAGTTGCACAGATCTTGAATCATTGCCCTTTACCTTCTCTTTTCTCTAAGGCCTATTATTTTCAGTACATGGCATGGTCAGGAATGAATATATCATGTTGTAGCAAGAATGTCTAGAGTTAAGGAAGACAGAAAATGATGTTAATTAAAAACACAAGAAATAATAAATGTTGGGGAGGATGTACAGAGAAAGAAACCCTTGTGCACTGTTGGTGAGAATGCAAACTGGTATCACCACTGTGGAAAACAGTATGGAGGTTTCTCAAAAAATAAAAACAGAATTACCACATAATCTTGTGATTCTACTACTGGGCATTTACCCAAAGAATACGAAAATATCAATCAAAAAGACATATGCACCACTATGGTTATTGCAGCATTATTTATAATAGACAAAAAATGGAAGTAACCCAAGTGTCCATCGATAGATAAATGGATATACAAGATGTGGCAAATATATACAATGGAACGTTACTCAGCATTCAGGGTGCCTGGGTGGCTCAGTAGGTTCAGTGTCCGACTCTTGGTTTCAGTTCAAGTCATGATCTCACAGGTTTGTGAAATAGAGGCCTGCTTCAGGCTCTGTGCTGACAGAACAGAGCCTGCTTGGGATTCTCTCCCTCTGCCCCTCCCACACTCGTGCTCTTTTTATCTCAAAATAAATAAATAAACTTAAAAAAAAAAATAAAAAGAATGAAACAGCATGAATGGATCTACACAGTATCAAGCTAAACAAAATAATTCAGCCAGAGAAAGACAAATACCAAATGATTTCATTCATATGTGGAATTTAAGAAACAAAATATTTGAGAGGCGCCTGGGTGGCTCAGTAGCTTAAGCGTCCGACTTCGGCTCAGGTCACGATCTCACGGTTCATTGGTTCGAGCCCCAGGTCGGAGCTCTGTGCCGACAGCTCAGAACCTGGAGCCTGCTTCAGACTCTGGGTCTCCCTCTCTCTCTGCCCCTCCCCAGCTCACACTCTGTCTCTCAAAAATAAACATTAAGAAAAAGAAGACATCCGAACAAACGAAATAAAAAGAGACAAACAACTATAAAAAGACTCTTACATACAGAGAAAAAACTGGTGGTTGCCAAAGGGGAGGTAGGTAAGGAATGGGTCTTAGCATTGCTCAAACGGGAACTTGGAGTAAAAACACCTGGAGACTTTGTCATGTGTGCACAATAGCATTACTAGATTAGTCACTAAAAAACAAAATAAAACACAACTGAACAAAATGGAAATAGAGTTCGTAGCTTTAAACTAGTAAAGGGAAAAATGTGATATGTAAGCAAAAAAGAACCAATTATTTAATATTTCCAAAAGAAAGAAAAGAAGAAAAAAATTTGAGTTATAAATGCCAAAACAATACATGATATATTCTTCTCTTTAAAAAAGAAAAAAAAGTACAACACCCATTCATGATAAAAACCCTCAACAAAGTAGGCTTAGAGGGAACATACCTCACTATAATAAAGGCCATGAATGCGGGGCATCTGGGTGGCTCAGTCGGTTAGTGTCTGACTTTGACTCAGGTCATGATCTCACAGTTTGTGAGTTCGAGCCCCACGTCAGGCTCTGTGCTGACAGCTCAGAGCCTAGAGCCTGCCTCAGATTCTGTGTCTCCCTCTCTCTCTGCCCCTCCCCTGCTCATGCTCTCTCTCTGTCTCAAAAATAAATAAAAACATTTTAAAAATTTTGTTAAATAAACAAATAAGTAAAACCATAAAAAATTAATAATAGCAACAATAATAATAAGATACCTGGGAATAAACTTTAACTGAGAACGTGAAAGACCTATACTCTGAAAATTATAAAACACTGATGACAGAAATTGAAGATGACACAAACAAATGGAGAGATATTCCATGCTCATGGATTGGAAACACAAATACAGTTAAAAGGTCTATATTACCCAAAGCAATCTACAGATTCAATGCAATTTCTATCAAAATACCAATGGCATTTTTCACAGAACTAGAACAAATAATCCTAAAATTTGTATGGAACAAAACAAGACCCTGAATAGCCAAAGCAATCTTTATAAAAGAACAAAACTGGAGGTATCACAATCCCAGATTTCAAGATACACTACAAAGCTATAGTAATCAAAATAGTATGGTCCTGTCACAAAAACAGACACACAGATCAATAGAACAAAACAGAATATCCCAAATAAACCCATGTTTATATGATCAATTGATCTATGACATGCAAGCAAGGAAATGCAAAGGGAAAAAGTCTCTTCAATAACTGGAGCTGGGAAAACTGGACAGCTACAAGCAAAAGAATGACACTGGACCACTTTCCTACACCACACACAAAAATAAACTCAAAATGGATTAAAGACCTAAATGTGAGGCCTGAAACCATAAAAATCCTAGAAGAGAGCACAGACAATAATATCTGTGACAAACTATAGCAACATTTTCCTAGATATGTCTCCTCAGGCAAAGGAAACAATAGCAAAATTAAACTATTGGGACTACATCACAATACAAAGCTTCTAAACAGTGAAGGAAACAATTAGCAAAACAATTAGCAAAAGGATAACCTACTGAATGGGAGGAGATAGTTGCAAATCACATATCCGATACAGGTTAGTATCCAAAATATATAAAGAACTTATTATATAGCTCAACACCAAATGATCCAATTAAAAAAAAAAAAAAAAACAGGGAAAAGACATGAAGATTTTCCCAAAACAAAGACACATAGATGGCTAACAGACACATGAAAAGATGCTCAACATCACTAATCATCAGGGAAATGGAATTCAAAACCATGATGAGGTATCATCTCACACTTGCCAGAATGGCTAAAAATTAAAAACACAAGAAATAAGTGTTGGAGAGGATGTAGAGAGAAAGGAACCCTTATGCACTGTTGGTGGAAATGCAAAGTGGTGCAATCACTGTGGAAACAGTATGGAGTTTACTCAAAAAGTTAAAAATAGAATTACCACATGACCCAGTAATTCCACTACTGGGTATTTGCCCAAAGAATGTGAAAACACTAATTCAAAAAGATATATGCACCCCTATGCTTATTGCAGCATTATTTACAAGGGCCAAAATATGGAAGCAGCCCAAGTGTCCATCAAGAGATGAACAGATACAGAAGATGTGTTATTGGGGCACCTGGGGGCTCAGTCAGTTAAGTGTCTGACTTTGGCTCAAGTCATGATCTCATGGTTCATGAGTTCAAGCCCTGCATTGGGCTCACTGCTATCAGCGCAGAGCCTGCTTCAGATCCTCTGTTTCCATCTCTCTCTGATCCTCCCCCACTTGCATGTGCTCTCTCTCAATCTCTCTCAAAAATAAATAAACATTAAAAAAAAAGATGTTCTTACTCAATACGTCTCCAGAGACAAGGAAAACAAAAGCAAAAATGAACTACTGGGACCTCATTAAAATAAGAAGCTTCTGCACAGCAAAGGAAGCAATCAGCAAAACTAAAAGGCAACTGACAGAATGGGCGAAGATATGTGCAAATGACATATCAGATAAAGGGTTAGTATTCAAAATCTATAGAGAACTTATCAAACTCAACACCCAAAAAATAAACAATTCGGTGAAGAAATGGGCAAAAGACATGAATAGACACTTCTCCAAAGAAGACATCCAGATGGCCGACCAACACATGACAAAATGCTCAACATCACTCCTCATCAGGGAAATACAAATCAAAACCACAATGAGATACCACCTTATACCTGTCAGAATGGCTAACACTAACAACTCAGGCAACAACAGACGCTGGCGAGAATGCGGAGAAAGATGATCTCTTTTGCATTGTTGGTAGGAATGCAAGCTGGTGCAGCCACTCTGGAAAACAGTATGGAGGTTCCTCAAAAAACTAAAAATAGAACTACCCTATGACCCAGCAATTGCCCTACTAGGTATTTATCCAAGGGACACAGGTATGCTGTTTCAAAGGGACACATGCACCCCCATGTTTATGGCAGCACTATCGACAACAGCCAAAGTATGGAAAGAGCCCAAATGTCTATCGATGGATGAATGGATAAAGAAGATGTGGCATATATATACAATGGAGTATTACTCAGCAATCAAAAAGAATGAAATCTTGCCATTTGCAACTACGTGGATGGAACTGGAGGGTATTATGCTAAGTGAAATTAGTCAGTCAGAGAAAGACAAAAATCATATGACTTCACTCATATTAGGACTTTAAGAGACAAAACAGACGAATGTAAGGGAAGGGAAACAAAAATCATATAAAAACAGGGAGGGGGACAAAATAGAAGAGACTCATAAATATGGAGAACAAACTGAGGGTTACAGGAGGGGTTGTGGGAGGGGGGATGGGATAAATGGGTAAGGGGCACTAAGGAATCTACTCATGAAATCATTGTTGCACTATATGCTAACTAATTTGGATGTCAATTTAAAATAATAAAAAATAAAATTATTAATAAAATAAATAAATGATAAAATATACAACGGAATATTACTCAGCCATAAAAACAATGAAATCTTGCCATTTGTGACAACATAAATGGATCTAGCAGATATAATGCTAAGTCAAGTAAGTTAGAGGAAAACAAATACCACATGATTTCACTCATGTGGAACTGAAGGAATAAAACAAATGAGCAAAGAAAAGAAACAAACCAAAAAACAGACACTCCACTATAGAGAGAAAACTGGGGATTTTTCCCCAGAGGGGATTTTTCACCAGAGGGGTGGTAGGTGAAACAGGTAAAGGTGATTAAGACTGCACTGTACAGAATTGTTGGATCACTATACTGTGCACCTGAAGCTAATATAACACTGTACGTTACTTATACTGGAATTTAAATAACTAATTAATTAAAATTTTTAGAAGGGAAAAAAATCCTGTAAAAGCTGGAAGCAATGAAAACCTGGTAGCAACAACCACATTGCTAAATAAATACCATTTCTCATCAAAGGTTCTAAAGAAGCCGACCATGAGATGAGGGTCCATGTGAAGTGACAGATTACTCCCAGAATAAACTGGAAGAAAGTGAGAAAAACAGAACAAGAACGAGAAGACAGCCAAGCAAGAGTGCAGTTTCAGGTAAAATCCTGGAACAGCAGGGTCAGGAGGCTCCCACAGAGACTCTGGAGTCTAAGTTAGACCTCTGAGCTGTCCCTACCTGCGGCTACAGGACGGGGCTTTCACACTCTCTACACTCTTCCTTCATGGCTCTGGCCACGTGGGAGATGTAAACTCTCCTGTTTGTCCACTTCCTGTCCTCTCCCCCCAGTGGTCACAGGTAGTCCTCCAAGAGGAGCTGAAGGTAAAGAGGAAGGAAATGTGTAGGAACAGCCAGTGTCCACCGCACAGGTGGTCTTGTACAGATGGCTGAATCCATGTCTGTGGCAGAAAAGGTACATAATAATCCTGGAACATGTTGTCATAGATGGAAATCAGAAAGCTATCAAAGACAACTACAGGCATGTGAGGTCCAAAAAACTCAACCTTAAGGGGCTCCCCACAGCCAAAGTTGATATAATCTGAGCATCAAAAAGTAACAGTGAGTTCAAGGATGAAAGCATATCAAACACATAAAAATAAAAAAAAAAAAAAACTCATGATGATGATTCTCATAAATTCCTTGTTGCTCATATTCAGAGTTTCTGGGCACCAACTCACTATTTCAAAGACCCATACATGGGCACCTGGGTACCTCAGTTGGTTAAGCATGCGACTCTTGATGTTGGCTCAGGTCAGGATCTCAAGGTTGTGAAGTCAAGTCCTGTATCAGGCTCCACGCTCAGCTTAAGATTCTCTCTCTCTCTCTCTCTCTGCCCCCTCCCCCGCTGACACTCTCATGCTCTCTCTAAAAAAATAAATGAAAAAAATAAGTAAAGACCCACGGGGCACCCAGGTAGCTCAATCAGTTAAGCGACCACTCTTGATTTCAACTCAGGTCGTGATATCACAGTTTTGTGAGGATGGGCCCCATGTTGGGCTCTGTGCCCTGACCACGCGGAGCCTGCTTGGGATTCTCCCTCTACCACCCACCTCTGCTCCTCCCCCACTCATGCTCACTCTGTCTCAAAAATAAGTAAACTTAAAAAAAAAAGTAAAATAAAATAAATAAAGACCTGCACATAAAGGAACAGAATTAAGCATGTATGTTACTTAATACAAATACAAACTGTATCCCAAATAATTGATGTTTTTCCTCATGGAAAAGGTCAAAATAATAAATTCATAAAGAATGACAGAATTATAAATTCATCATTCTGTGACACCTGACGAAATCACAGACCTGGGTGACAGGCATCAGTGTCTACTAAACTCTTTGGGCAAAAGGCTGGTGGAGAGCTTACGGTGGATGGATCAGGCCAAACCCACTGATGAATCTTAATATCAGCAGAAGGAAAACACGATGACGCTACACACTATGTATTCTCCTGATGTAATGCAATAGGAAGTGTTCACGGCCACCTATGAAGCTTCCCCAAAGAGTTTAGTCAAGTCTCTAGATCTATAGTTTACAAACAAGGGCAACTTAACCTCCTAGGGATATTTGGCGACGTGTCTGGAGATATGTTTTGGTTGTCAAAATCACACAGTGCTACTGGCATCTGGAAGACCAGGGATGCTGCTGAACATCCTGAAAACACAGGACTGCCGCCAACACCAAAACACAGTTCAGAAGATTGTTTTAGATCTGATTTCCAGTTAACAGGAGAGACTGAGGACAGAGGAATGTACTAAATGACACCATGATGCAATCAATCAAATCCAGAATGTGGGAAATTCTACAGGGCAAATGACATAGTTTCCTCAACAAATAAATGGTATGTACAAAATAAGAGGGGAGAAATAGTTATCAGATAAAAGAGACATACACAGACCAAGCAAAATCAGATGAGTAAACCTTAGTTGGATCCTGATCCTAAAAAATCAATTGTAAAAAGTTATTTTTGAGACAACTGGAAATTTAAACTTGGGATAGGTATTAAATAATATTATGAAATTATTATCAATATTATGAAATTATTACCAATATTGCTAGGCATACTAACGCTTTGGGGTTGGTTAAATCCTTAATTGTTAGAGGTGCTTATACTGTTATACCTAAACTAATAAACAAAAAGCACAGGGAAAAAAAAGGAGAAGTACAAAGTGAAACAAAAATATCAAAGTGTGGATAATTGCTTACGGGTGGGTGACAGAATAGGAGGGTTCATTATACCCGTGTCTCTACTTTCAAAGTTTCAATTTTCTTACAAAAAACAATTTCTGTAAGCAGCCTGGAGAGAAGACAGAGCCACAAAAAAGAGCAATTTGGAGGCACTGCGGGCGTCTCTGCAGGAGACGGAGGGGGCACGATGCAGAGAGAACTGACATTCCATACAAAGCAAAACTACTTTCCACAATGTTAAAATAAAGATTTTGCAAGCACATTGAGAGAGTTTACCACCATCCAACCTCACTAAAAGAAATGAGAATAGATGTTCTTCAAGCACAAGGGGGGAAAAGGCAAATGAACGATCCAAAATACAAAAATTGATGAAATAGGAGAAGGTATAATGAAATCAACAGCCAAAAACGTAAAAAAACAAACAAAAAACACATAAAGAAACTTCTGCCATTTGTAAATTCAAAGCTACACTTATAAGTAACTCATAGGTCAAATAAGAAATTATAATGAAACTTGGGAAAAGATTTAGAAGAAAACTATGGTGTTTCAAAACTTGTGAGATACAACTAAAACACTGCTTAGAGCAAAGGTTAAAGCCTTAATAAACACATTAGCAAAACAGAGGAGCTTAAATGTCAGGAACTGAGTATCCAACTAATAACTGAAAAGAAGAATATTGTGGTAAAGATGAAGAAAGCAGAAGAAAAAAAACAAGAACAGAAATCCACAAAACAAAGACACAATGGAAAAGATCAAGAAAGCCAGAAATTGAGACTTTGATAGTCTATTTAACTTGACAAACTTTCAGGGGGAAAAAAAAGTTTTTCAAGGAAGGAGAAAAGGAAGGAAGGAAGGAAGGAAGGAAGGAAGGAAGGAAGGAAGGAAGGAAGGAAGGAAATTAGAAATGTAACAGTGGCCACACTACAAATCCAGCAGAAACTAAGAAGAGGCTGGCTCCCATAGATAATGGCAGTCACCCACACTCAAGTTTTCCCCACAGCTTCTATAAACTAACTACAGGGCCAACAAGGAAAGGTAATAAAATAATCCACAGTCCATACTTAAAGCATATGGGAAATAAGAAAAATACAAGCTTAAAATTACATGTAAGTGGGGAAATGACCCCTGAAACCTACAAGCATGGATTGCGTGGAAGAGGCAAAGAACAGCAGGATCAAGGTGATGGTGGGACACATGGACACATCAAGTGTTCATCCAAGGAAGACAGGGCCCCACCCTAACCAAAGGAATACTGAGGTCAGAGACCTACTCCTAGGGACTCCCAGGACCTACACAGGACTGGCAGCAGTGAACTCAGGAAGACACTACTTCTGGTGGAAAAAGGCCCACTTGTGATGTGGGAAACAAAGGCAGAAGGAAATGTAGACAAAATTAATTTTCCTTATAACCTGCAGCCCAGTGACAAATACTTGAGGCAGACAGAGTACAGCTTTCCTCCAGGAACACCTTACTGTCTTAATGTTAATGATTTGCTAGAGGGGAAAACAACCTAGCTTGCTAATAGCCAGGCCCCCGGGATCCCAGTGAGTCCTCTTCAGCATATGAAAATCCTTTTGGAAAGTCCCCTTATCTTCACCTCCCCAACTCCAAAGTATATACATCAGTCACTCTTCACAACCCCACAGCAGCTCTTTCTGCCCATGGGTCCTGTGCCTGTGCTTTAATAAAATCACCTTTTTGCACCAAAGACATCTCAAGAATTTTCTTGGACGTTGGCTCCAAACCCCAACACTTCAAACCACATCACTTAGAAGGGAGCCACACTTTAGTGGCTTTCTGATGGAGGAAAAGAAAAACAAGTGGCTATGGCCCAGGGTCCTCCAGAGGTGGGGTATTACCACCAAATCAGAACTACACAGCATTCCCCACAAGGCATCACCGAGTACAGAGACTGGATTTCACCGTCCTAACAGAAGAGGGTGCTTTTCAATCAGAAAGCAAGTAAGCCACCCAAGCCCCTCCCTCCTCTCCACAAAATCACTGGTAATTACTGGTCCAGGAAAAGTCAACACACACACACACTTCCTCATTATCAGAAAATGGAACCCAACATCCATACAAAGCTTCCACCACAGGAAAACAGAAAGTAAGGATGAAACATTTCAGATAATATAAAATACTCCACAAAAATCAACTGCAAAGCAGGGAAAACTGCAACACAACTTTACAACATGAATTACACACAATTAAACCAGCCACTGCTAACAAGAAAAATCATCACAAATAAGATTAAAAGCTCAAAATAAAAATGTACGGAAAACCTGACATGAGAGATGAGAACTGACCAAACTCAGGAGAGAAACTGAAAAAGAAATCATCTGAGAAATGAAGTGAAAGGGAAAGACAAGACAGTCTCAGAAATCACAAAAAGTCGAAGAGAAAAGAGACATGACTGAAATTATAGTAAAACAAAACAAAACAAAAAAAAAAGATAGAGGTCAAATAAGCCAAGAGAAAGAGTGTGAAACAGGGAATGAGTTTTCAAAAGGATCAGGGATAAAGTGATACAGAAGACGAAGTAGATCAACATTTGTATAACTAGAATGTCTGAAAAAAAAAAAAAGTAAAACAATGGAAAAGAACTAACATTTAACCAGTGATCCCAGAATGTTTTCCTGAAATGAAATAACACCCATCGATTGATTTTTGACAAAAGTGCCAAATAATTCAATGGAAAAAGGACAACCTTTTCAACAAATGGCAACAGAACAAATGCATATCCTTGCGGGTTTGGGGGGATAAAAAGAACTTCTACCTTCAACTCATGCCCTATATAAAGATGAACCCAAGACTTCAACTCTTGGAAAGATGGCACAGAAGTGCTTTCCCCCATCCATCCCACTAACACAACTGAAAACCCTGGATGTCACATATAAGGCAAATATAGCAGGATTCTGAAAGGGCAGAGAGAAGCCAGATTGGTTAGGGACCTTGGGCCTTAAGAGCAACACGGCAATACGTTTTTCTTTTCTAGGTGTTCTTCTATGCCTCATATAACCTTGGTGCAGGAGAGGCAGCAACCCAGAAATGCCAACAGGCACAGATTTTAAAAGCCCCCAAAAAGTCAGCTCTCCCTAATGACAGGACCAGGAAAGGTGCAGACTAGCCAGACAGGAATCTTCTAGACAATAACCACTCTACTACAGCCAAACACCCCAGAAAAAAACTACAGTCCTATCTTGGTTCATATGAGCAGAGACCAAGGGGAGCACAGACTTCTACCCTCACTGGCCTATAATGAGGTACCCCAAAGCCCCTGCCAGGGTGGTATCAGAGAGAGCCGAGTAGGGAGTAGGGGCTGTCATCCTCACCCTGTGGGAACAATACCCCAACCCATGTTATATCAGGAAAGATTACATGGGTAGCCCAGACTACAATTCCTACCCAGAAGTAACAGCGCACCCCTTCCTTTTACTTGCCAGAATAAGTCCTAGTAGAAAGCCAGGACTTTACCACCACCCAGAGGTAATGAAATCCACCCCTGCTGTGTCAATGGAGGTCACATGAGAAGCAGTAACAAGGCACTCCCACCTCTCTCAGATAGGGTGGCATCAGTGGAGGCCCAGAAGGAACAAGAAGTTGGCTCCCACTGGGGGTCAACTGAGGTCGGATGAGAAACCTGTGCTTTCACCCCCATCTGTAAGTAATGAGGCAGCTCACTCACCCTCCCCCTGCTGGAGGGGTGTCACAGCAGACCAGCTAAAACAAAAGATTTAAACAAAACTTGGAGGTTTATAACATAATATTAAAATGTCTAGGTTTCAATTTAAAAAATCACTTGTCACACTAAGAATCAGGAAATGTCAATTTGAACGAAAAAAGACAAATAGACACCAAGATGATACAGATGATAGAATTATCTGAAAATGATTTTAAAGCACCCATCATAAAAATGCTTCAGCAGACAACTAAAAACACACTTAAAACAAATGAAAAACTAGAAAATCTCAGCAAAGAAATAGAAAGTTGTAGCAAAGAAATAGAAGATATATAAAGAATTAAATATAAATTTAGAACTAAAAAATACAATAACTGAAATTAAAAACTCAATAGATGGGCTCGACAGCAGAATGGAAGGCACAGAGGAAAGAATCAGTGAATGGGAAGACAGAACAATAGAAATTACCCATTCTGAACAACAGAGAGAAAATAGACTGAAAAAAGTGAACAGAGCTTCAGGGACCTCTGGGACTAGGACAAAAGATCTACCATTCATGTCAACAGAGTCCTGGTAAGAAAAGAGAAAGAGGGCAGGGCTGAAGTATTCAAAGACAGAATGGATGAAAAAATTTCCAAATTTGGCAAAAAGACACAAACCTACAAATTCAAGAAGCTGAGCAAATCCCAAACACAATAAACCTAAATAAACCCACGCCAAAATACATCAAAATCAAACTTCTGAAATATAAAGACAAAGAAAAAAATCTTGAAAGCAGCGAGAGAGAAACAACAGCTTACCTATAGGAAGAAAACAATTCGAATGACAGTGGATTTCTCATCAGAAACCATGGAGGTCAGAAGGAAGAGGCACACGTTTTTTCAAGTGCTGAAAGAAAAAGAACTGTCAACCCAAAATTTACACCCAGTGAAAACATCCTTCAGGAATGAAGGGAATATCCAGATACTCTCAGATGAAGGAAAACTTAGAGAACTTGTCACCTGCGGACTACCCTAAAAGAAACACTAAGGAAAGCCCCTCTAAACAGAAAGTAAATTATGAAAGAAGAAATATTGGAATTATAAGGAAAGAAGAAAGAACAATAGAAGAAGTAAAAATATGGTTAAACACAACACACTTTCCTCCTTCTCCTCCTGTGTTTTCTACATTATGTTTGACAGTTGAAGCAAAAATTACAACATACACTGATGTGGTTCTAAACATATGCAGAGGAAATAATTAGGACATTTATACACAGGAAGGAAAAAGAGAAGTATATTTCACTTAAACTGGTAAAATGACAACCCCAGTAGACTAGAATAATTTATTTATATAATGTAACACCTACAGCAACCATTAAAAAAAAAAATACAAAGACTTACACTCAACAATACTACAGAGAAATCAAAATGGAATTCTAAAATACATACAAGTAACCCACAGGAAGGAAAAAAAAACAAAGAAAGAAACCAGAGAAATATAAAACAAAAAGAACAAACAATAAATAAAACAGCAGACTTATTATAACATATACAATTACATTAAATGTAAATGGTCTGAATATGCCAAATAAAAAACAGAACTGACAAATATGCCAAATTAAAAACATGACCCATCAATATGCTATCTATAAGAAACTAACTTAAAATATAACCATATAGCTAGCTTGAAAGTAAAAAGGTGAAAAAGATACATCATGCAAATATTAATCAAAATAAAGTAGGAAACAGTATATTCATATCAGATAAAGTAGACATCAGAGCAAAGAAAATTATCAGGTACAGAGAGACACATTACACAATGATAAAAGAGTCAATCTTTCAAGAAGACATCAATTCTAAATGTGTATGCACTCAATAACAGTGCTGCAAAATATGTGAAGCAAAAACTGATAGAAATGACAGAAGACACAGACAAATCCACGTTTATAGTTGGACACTTGAACGCCCCTTTCCCAGCAACTGACAGATCTAGACAGAAAATCAGCATGCACACAGAACTCCACACCATATACTCTTTTCAAGCACCCACAAAACATATACCAAGATATGCCATATCCTCAGCCATAAAACAAGCCTTAATAAATTCAAAATAATTAAAATCATACACAGTATGTTCACTGACCACAAAATCATCAAGCTAGAAGTCAATAAGAGAGAGACAATAGGAAAATCTCGAAACCCTTGGAAACTAAACCACACATTTCTAAACAAACCATGAATCAAAGATGAAGTCCCAAGGGAAATTTTTTAATGGAATTGAATGAAAATTAAAATATATCAAAACCTGTGGGATACAGATAAAGCAAGTACTAAAAAGAAAATTTAGGGGTGCCTGGGTGGCTCAGTCAGTTCAGTGTCCAACTCTTGATATCTGCTCAGGTCATGATCTCAAGGTTCATGAGATCAAGCCCCACATCAAGTTCTGCACTGACAGCGTGGAGCCTGCTTGGGATTCTTTCTCTCCCTCTCTCCCTGTCCTTCCCCTTACTCATGCTCTCTCTCTCCCTCTCAAAGTAAATAAACATTTTTTAAAAATAAAAAAAAAATTTATAGCACTAAATGTTTACATTAAAAAAGAGGAAAGGCCTCAAATCAATAACTTAAGCTCCCATCTCAAGAACTAAAAAAGGACAAAATAAACCCAAAGAAACAGAAAGAAGAAAATAATAAAGCAGAAATAAAATGCAATTGTAAATAGAAAAACAGAGAAAATCTAGGAAATAAGAATCTAATTCCTTGAAAAGATCAGGGAGATTAACAAACTTTAGTGAGACTCACAGGAAAAAAAAAAAAAAAGAGAGAAGACACAAATCACCAATATCAGGAATAAGACAGGGGTTGTCACCACAGATCACAAAGACATCAAGAGGATAATAAAGAAATACTACAAACAACTATACATACATAAATTTGACAAATTAAATGAAATAACCAATTCCTTCAAAAGCACATACTACAACTCACCCAATGTGAAATAGATAACATGCCCTTATCACTATTGAGAATATTTTTTCTAATTCCAAAAGAGACATGCTTTATTTCCAAGTTCTACCAAACGTTAAAGAACAATTAACACCAATTCTATACAATCACCTCCAAAAAAAACCAGAAGAAGGAACGCTTTCCAATTCATACTATGAATTCAGTACTACTGTGATACCAAAATCAGACAAAGACAGCATGCACACATGCATGCATACCACACACACACACACACACACACACACACACACACACACACACAAAGAACAACAAAGCACCAATATCCCTCATGAATACAGAGTCAAAACTCCTTAACAAAACATTAAGAAACAGATTTCAGCAATATATAAAAATAATTATACACCATCACCAGTAGAGTTTATCCCAGGGATGCAAGGCTGACTTAATATTTGAAAACCAACCAATGTAAACTACCATATTACAGAAGAAAAATCACATGACCCCATCAATTGATGCAGAAAATCATTTGACAAAATGTAGCACTAATTGAATATAAAAAAAACTCTCAGAAAAAAAAGGAATAGAGGGGAATTTTCTCAACTTGATAAAGAACACATATCAACACACCCTCCCAAAAAAATCCTACAGCTAATGTCACACTCCATGTTGAAAGACTGACTGCTCCCTCCTCCCACAAGATAGGAATGAGAGAAGGACGTCAGTTCCACCACTGCTGTTCAACACACTTGTGGAAGTTGACAGTAAAATGAGGGAAGAAAAAGAAATAAAAGGCACACGTGTCATAAAACTGTTCATTATCAGATGACTTGATTACGCAGACAATCCCAAGGTATCTACAAACTAAATACAAACCAAAATTACACAATTTCTTTAAAATCTGATGAAAATGAAGACACCAAATGTCAGAATCTATAAGATACAATTAAATTAGTAATCAGAGGAAAACTCATAGCCTTAAATAATCATATAACAAAAATTAAAGAATAAAATAAGTAAACTAAGTCTCTAACTCAGGAAGCTAGAAAAGTAACAACATAGTAAAACAAAAAGGCAAGAAGGAAATAATGAAGATAAAATTGAAAAGTAACATTTAAAAAACACTTAAAAAACAAAATCACAGAACTAATAAAATGCTGGTTCTTTTTATGAAAACCTACAAAACATATAAATCACTAATACAATCAAGAAAAAAAGAGGGAAACAAAGTACACAGGATAATGATACTAATAACGGCAGACACATGACTTTGAATTTGTCAAAACCCATAGAATGTACAACACAAAGAGGGTACCCTAATGTAAACTATGGACTTTAGTTAATAATAATATTTCAATATTGGTTAATCAATTGTAATAAAATGTTAATAATAGGGGAAAACTGTGTTTGGGGAGATTATATAAGAACTCTGTATTTTCTGCTAATTTGTCTACAAATCTAAGACTATTCTAAAAAATAAACCATTAAATAAATAAATAAAATACACAGGATAAAAAATGACAAGGGGGGAAACAGAGGAAGTGCTTTTAAAACACTTAAGCCACTTCTTTGCATAACTGTATATATATAAATTGGAAAGTCTAGATCAAATGATCAGTTCTAAGGAAATTGTAATTTACCAAAGAGATCTCAGGAGATAAGAAGTTTAAACAGACAATATCCATACAGAAATAGAGAAATTATTAAAGAATTACCCTTCCAAAAGAAACCTGAGCCAGATGATTTCACAAGTGAACTCTACGAAATCTTTACAGACCAAGCAATCCTATGCTACTTAAACTATACCAGAAAAGGAAAAGAAGAAAACTTTCTTTTTATGAATCAGTAAGGGTTATGTCCTACAGACCGCTTTGGGTAAATTTTCCCCATAGAGTTCTCCTTAGTTTTATAATACCCTCACTTCAGGAAAACATATGTATCTCTCATTACAATGTTGTTGGGTTGTTTTTTTTTTTTTTGGCTGATGTTTATGTAGGAAAAATGTATACTTCCCCCAAACTCAACAGAACATTTTTAAAAAGTTTATTTATTTATTTTGCGAGAGAGACAGCATGAGTGGGGGGAGGGACAGAAAGAGAGGGAGAGAGAGAGAATCGCAAGCAGGCTCCACTCTCAGCACAGGACCCCACACAGGGCTTAATTTCATGACCACGAGATCACGATTGGAGCCAATATCAAGAGTGGGACACTTGACTGAAACACCCAGGTGCCTCTCAATACAACATTTTTAACAACAGCAACAACAACAACAACAACAAATGTAGGGAAAAACTCTCAGGCAAGATTCCAAATTCAGTTGGTTGACTATTAGAATCATGTGTGAATGTTTTTGAAAAATGCAATAAGTTTCAATAAAGGACGTGTCCAAAGCAATTGCTTGTTAACAGCTATTTTAACTGTGGTGATCAGGGAGGGAAAGCATTTTATGTCCTGATATGATAGTCGATACTTTTCAGTGTTTAACTATGCTTTCGTTATATTTTTTAAAAATTTACTGAGGATTTTGAGTACAACCAACTCTAATACATTAAAATTTTTATAGGACATTATAATTTTCCCATTTAAAATAATAGGAAATTTAGGGGTGCCTGGATGGCTCAGTTGGTTGAGTGTCCAACTTCGGCTCAGGTCATGATCTCACAGCTTGTGAGTTCAAGCCCTGCGTCGGGCCCTGTGCTGACAGCTTGGAGCCTGGAGCCCGCTTTGCTTTCTGTGTCTCCCTCTCTCTCTACCCCTAACCCACTCACATTCTGTCTCTGTCTCTCTCAAAAATAAATAAACATTAAAAAATGTTTTTTTAATAAATAAAATTAAGTAATAGGAAATTTGAAACATTATAACATTTGACTTTCAGTGATGGATACATTAAGCATATTGTAACTATATAGTATTCATATCTAAACCTTACAATACTTAAAGATAAGATAGGAAAACTATAGAACACATCTCACTCTAAAATATGGAATATAATGATTTGTAAGAAATATATATTTGCTCTAAAACCTATTTCACAGATACAATTTGGCCTTCCTCCAGTTCCTGAGAAACATTTCAGAGCCATAAAGGTGACATGGGTGTCCTGTTACTAATGAAGGTGACTTGTGGACTCCATCCAAGGGCTGGGACTTGTTGCCAGGAGGACTAACCACATGATTAAAGGGTTGGAACTTCCAGCCCCAACCCTGACTTCCAGGGAGGAAGTAGGGGATGGAGGTTGGACCAGCCAATGGTCAACGACTTAGGACTGCAACAAAGCCTGCATAAAACCCAAAGACTGGGTTTAGAGAGCCTCTGGATTGGTGAACAGGTAGGGATTGGGAAGAGTGGCGTGCCAATAAAGGGCATGGAAGCTCCACACCTTTTTCTCCAGACCTCACCACACATATTTCTTCATCTAGCTGTTGATTCTTATCCTGTTTCATATCCTTTAACAAGCTGGTAAACATAAGTGTTTCTCTGAGTTCTGTGAGCAAATTTAAAGAACTTAAGGAAAAGGTCATTGAAACCTCCAATCGCAGTTGGCAGGTCAGAAGCACAGGCGACGGCCTGAGGCTTCTGACTGGTGTCTGAAATGAGGGCTTGTAGATCTCAGTCTTGCAGGCTGAGCCCTTAACCTGTGGAATCTGATGGTATCTACTGGTAGGTAGTATCAGAATTGAGACAAACTCTTGGACACCCTCCTGATGTCTGAGAATTGCTTGGTACCTGGGGACCCTCTTCATGCTGGACTTGGGTCTGGGAACGCTAAAAGAACTGGTGTCAGTAAAAAGTATCAATCCAAAAATCCTACATAAAATATTAACAGAATGTAACATCACATTTCAAAATATGTTAACTGGGGTACCTGGTTGGCTCAGTCAGTAAAGCATGTAACTCTTGATCTTGGGGTTGTGAGTTCAAGCCCCACATTGGGTGTAGAGATTACTTAAAAAATAAAAATCTTTTTAAAAAATGTTAACTAAGCGGGGTTTATTGTAAGATCACAAAGATAGTTCAATGGTAAAAAGTTCATTACTATAAATCTCCATATTTAAGGGGGTAAATGTATGATGTCTAGCATGCTAAAAAGGCATTCAACAAAATTCAACATCTATTCCAGACAAATACTTACTGAAATAGGAATTTATGAGTACTGTACCTTGATTTTACACACACACACACACACACACAGACACACACACACACACACACACACACACACACACCTCAAACCCAAATACAGGCAGAAACAAGGTAAGGGTACCCACTAAGTCCACTGTTACCTGATAGTGTATTTAGCCAATGCAATCACGCAAAAAATTAAAAAATTAGAAAAACAAACAATGAGAGGTCTAAGATTGGAAAGGAATAGTTAAAGCTGTATTTGTAGAAGTTTTGACAATGTACTTAGAAAGAAACCAGAGTCAGTGCTAAAAGTAATACGCAATTTGAGGGTTCAGAAAAGTAGGAAGATACAAAACTGACATTTAAAAAGCAATAGCCCAGATTTCCACACCCAGCAGAGGCCAAGACAGAACCCAAACTAACCCTTGCACCATTAACAATCATAAATACTAGACATTAAGAGAATGAAAAGACAAGCCACAAACTGGGGGGAAATATTTGCAACCCAATTAAAAAGTGGGCAACAATGTCTGTTCTCAGACCACAATGGAATTAAACTAGAAGCCATAACAGAAGGATAACTGGAAGTCCCCCAAAGACATAGAAATTAAACAATACGCTTCTAAGTAATACATGGGTCAAAGAAGAAATCTCAAAAGACATTCAAAAATATTTTTAACTAGGGGCACATGGTTGGCTCAGTCAGTTAAGCATTGGACTTCAGCTCAGGTCATGATTTCACAGTTCGTGAGTTCGAGCCCCACATGGGGCTGTCTGCTGTCAGCACGGAGCCTGCTTTGGATCCTCTGTTTCCCTCTCTTCTGCCCCTTCCCCTCAAAAATAAATAAACATCAAATAAAAACATATATATATATTTTTTTTTAACTAAATGAAAATGAAAACACAACTTACCAGTTTGTTGAATGCAGCAGCAATGCTTACAAGGAAATTTATAACACTGAATGCATATATTAGAAAATGAAGATTTAAAATCAATAATCTAAGCTTCCACCTTAGGAAACAAAAAGAAAAAGCATGCTAAAAGTAAGCAGAAGAAAAGAAATAATAAGAATTAGAGCAGAAATCAATGAAACTAAAAAGAGAAAATTAATAAAGAATATCAACAAAACCAATGCAACTGTTTCTTTGAAAAGATCATTAAAATTGATAAGCCTCTATTTAGACTAACTAGGAAAAAAGAGGGAAAACACAAATTACTAATATAAGAAATGAAAGAAGGGACATCACGACTGCTCATGGACATGAAAAGGATGATACAAGAATACTATGAACAACTCTTATGCCCACAAATTTGATAACCTGCATGTAATGGACCAATTCCTTGGAAAGACAAATCTCCTTGAAACTCACACAAGAAGAAATACACAATCTAAACAGGCTTCTGGGGCTCCTGAGTGGCTCAGTCGGGTAAGTGTCTGACTTCGGCTCAGTTCATGGCTCCTGAGTTCGAGCCCCACATTGGGCTCTGTGCTGACAGCTCAGAGCCTGGAGCCTGCCTCAGCTTCTGTGTCTCCCTCTCTCTCTGGCCCTCCCCGTCTTGCACTCTGTCTCTCTGTCTCTCTGTCTCTCTGTCTCTCTCTCAAAAAAAATTTTTTTTTTAAATAAATAAATGAAAATAAAAATAAATAGGCTTCTATCTATTAAAGAGATTGATTCATAAATTAACTACCTTCCAAAACACAGAAAGCACCAGGCCCAGATGGGTTCACTGATGAATTCTACCAAACAATTAAGGAAGAAATTATACCAATCATCAACAATCTCTTTCAAAGGATAGAAGCAAAGGGAGTACTTCCTAACTCATTTTATGAGGTCAGCATTCCCCTAGTAACAAAACCAGACAAGGCATTACAAGAAAACTGGTTAGACCAATATCTCTCATGAACATAGATGCAAAAATCCTCAACAAAATATTAGCAAATCAAATCCCCCCAAAAGTATAAAAATAATCATATACCATAACTAAATGGGAGAGCTGTGTCAGGTATTCAAGGCTGGTCCAACACTTGAAAATCATTGAATGTAATTCATCCCATCAACAGATTAAAAAGGAAAAGTCACTTGATCATATCAATAGATGCAGAAAAAGCATCTGACAAAATCTAACACCTACTCATTATAAAATCTCCCAGTGAACTAGGAATAGAGGGGAATTTCCTCAACTTGATAAATACTCTCCACAAAAAACCTACAGCTCACCTCATACTTAATGATGAGAGACTTGAAGTTTTCCCACTGAGATGAGGTACAAGGCAATGATGTCACCTCTCACCACTCCTTTTCAACATTGTGCTGGAAGTCCTACTAATGCACTAAGGCAAGGCAAGGAAACAAAACGTATATAGATTGGGAAGGAAGACATGAAACTGTCTTTGTTCACAGATGACATGATAATATATATGGAAAACCAAAAGAATCAACAACAACAACAACAACAACAAACTTCTGGAACTTAAAGTGATTTAAAGTTGCAGGATACAAGGTTAATACACAAAGGTCAATTGCTTTCCTATTTACCAACAATGAATGAGCAGGATTTGAAATTTAAAGCACAATATCATTAATAGAACTACCCTATGACCCAGCAATTGCACTAGTAGGGGTATTTCCAAAGGATACAAAATGCTGACTTGAAGGGGCACATGCACCCCAATATTTATAGCAGCATTATCAACAATAGCCAAATTATGAAAAGTGCCCAAATGTCCATCAACTGATGGATTAAAAAGACGTGGTATACATATACAATGGAATACTACTCAGTGATGAAAAAGAATGAAATCTTGCCATTTGCAACAACATGGATGGAACTGGAGAGTCTTATGCTAAGCAAAATAAGTCAGTCAGAGAAAGACAGATATCACATTTCACTCATATGTGGAATTTGAGAAACTTAGATGCACATAGGGAAGGGGAAGCAAAAATAAGAAACAGAGAAGGAGACAAATCGTAAGACACTCTTAAATGCAGAGAACAAACTGAGGGCTGATGGGGGTTGGGAGGTTGGCAGGTGGAGTAAATGGGTGATGGGCATTTAAGGAGGACACTCATCAGGATGATCACTGGGTGTCATTTATAAGTGATGAATCACCGGGTTCTACTCCAGAAGCCAAGACTACACTGCCTGTTAACTAACTTGAGAATAATTAATTCATATTAGCTCCCCCCAAAATGAAATTCTTAAGTATAAATCTAACAAAGTATCTACAATATCGATACGTAGAAAACTGAAACTCTGATGAATAAAACCAAAGAACTACATAAGGATACAAATGTTCCATGTTCATGGATAGGAAGATTCAATATTGTCAAGGTGTCAGTTCTTAACAACCTGACCTATAGATTCAATGCAATCCCAAGCAAAATCTCATCAAGTTATCTTATGGATATCAACAAACTGATTCCAAAGTTTACATGGAGAAGCAAGAGACCCACAATAGCCAACACTTCAATACAGAAGGAGAAGAACAAAGTTAGAGGGCTGACACTACCCAACTTCAAGACTCACCATAATATTACAGTGATCAAGACAGTGCTGTATGGGTAAAAAATAGACAAACAGGGCAAAAGAACAGAATACAGAGCTCAGAAATAGACCCCAGAAATAGAATCAACTGATCTTTGACAAAGAAGCAAAGGTAATCAGTGGGGCAAAGATCACCTCTTCGAACAAATGGTGCTGGATGTCCACATGCAAAAATGAATATAGATAGACATAATACCTTTCACACAAGTTAAGTCAAAACGGCTCACGGGCCTAAATGTGAAATGCATAAAACTCGTAGGGGATAACACAGGAGAAAACCTAGACGACTCTGTTTCTGATGATCCTTTTTAGATGCAACACCAAATATATGATCCATGAGAAAAATAACGTATCAGCTAGAATTAATAAATTCTGCTCTGTGAAAGATAACGTCAAGAGAACAAGATGAGCCACGGATGGGAAAAAATATTTGTAAAAAAACACATCTGATAAAAGAGTGTTATCCGGGATATGCAAAGAACACCTAAAATTTGAAAATAAGAAAACAACCAGATTAAAAAATGGGTCAAAGATCTTAAGAGACACCTCACTGAAGAGGAAAAGACAGATAGCAAATAAGTATATGAAAACAATGTTCCACATCACACATCATTAGGAAAACGCAAACTTAAACAATTTGATACTACGACATACTTACTAGCCTGGCCAAAATCTGGAACACTGACAATACCAACTGCTGACAAGGATGTGGAACAATAGGACCCTCGTACGTTACTAGTGGAAATGCAAAATGGTATAAGCAGTTCAGCGGTTTCTTACAAAATGAAACACAGTCTTACCATATGATACAGCCATTACTCCCCTTGGTATTTACCCAAAGAAGTTGAAAACCAGTTCACACAAAATCTTGCACACGTTTATAGCAGCTTTATTCATAATGGCCAAAATTTGGAAGCAACCAAGATGTCCTTCAATAGGTACGTGGATAAATAAACTGCAGTATCCCCAGACGATGGGATACTATTCAGTGTTAAAAAGAAATGAGCTATTGAGCCATGAAAAGACACGGCAGGAACCTGAAATGCATATTGGTAAGTGAAAGAAGCCAATCTGAAAAGGCTATACACTGTATGATTCCAACGCGATGACATTCTGGAAAAGGCAAAACTACAGAGACGGTAAAAAAGATCAGGGGTTGCCAGGAGTTGGGGAAGAGGGGCTTGACAAAAGTCAGGTGGGAAGCCTGGGCCGATCCTCAAGTTTATCCAGAGAGACTCAGACCAGGGGGGTTGCTTTCCAGGAGTCTGGTAAGACAGACCCACTATTACCCATGGGAAGGGAAACCAGGGATAGGCCAGGGAAAGCCTTCTCCCAAGGAAGCAAAAAGGAGGAGAGCTTAAGCAGCTGGAGCTGGCCATCTCCCATTGCCACACCTAGCACTGTGCACCGGTTCACAGGCCCCAGGTGAGAGCACCTGAGCAAGAGGTAACAGACACAGACATGTGTCTGTGTTTGTGGACACATCTGCAAATACAGGCAACACCAGGTGGTGGCAACTGGTCTACTCGAGACCTAAATCTTCATTTGGCCTTGCACGTCAGCTCTGCTTCTGTGGTATCTTCCCCTCCCCGTGGAACGCCTTCTCTGTCCTCGGCGCTCACGAGAGGTCTATGCACCTTCCACACAGTATGAGGGGACGGTATTTGTCCGTCTTGTCCCTACAAGGTGGAGTGGCCTGAAAACAGGAGCAGTATCTTGTCCACCCTGCACCCTCAGTTCCTGCCCTCATGGTCAGGCAGTCAGGCACGGAGTGGCTGCCCAATCAGGCTCACACTCACGTGTGAGTGAGTGAGTGAGTGAGTGAGTGAAAGAAAAAAGGGGCTGAGGCAAAGGCCTATGGGGATCTTAGTGCAGGGATCATAGGGCAAAGTAAGTCGGTAGGAATACCAGCACCCCGACAACTTCCTCCTCCTCACCCACTAGTTCTCAGTCCCCATCAAGTCTGGGGACATGGTCCTTAGCAGCTTTCACACAACTATGAAGAGCTGTGACCATCCTGAGGTCTGCTCTCCTGATGAGACCGTAAGCCCCACAGTTCCACTCCCCCCCGCTATCCCCAGCACTCTCACACCATGCCTGGCACTGAGCTGGTAACTTGCACATATTTTTGGAAGGGAGGAGAATAGAGTTTCAGTGGCATGTGATAGCAACAGTGCTCCTCTGGGGCATCGGAAACAAAGAGACATCAAGGCACAGATGCTGACCACAAAGGACTTTGTCTCGAGCTGGTGTAGACAGGCTCACACAGGCATGCTCTGTCCCCAAGCGGCTGCCATGGAGAGAGGGGGACGGGGGAGAGCAAACTGGGCCTGCATAAGGTGGGCCCTGCCCCGCTGATACGGGGAGATACTCACTGGGAACAACCGTGGTCTCCCCAGGAGGGCCGGTCAGCGTCACCGGGATATGCACAGTGGCACTCAGGTCCGAGGGTTGACTGCCCATCCGTGTGACATTCCGCTGATTGTCTGCATCTTCTGGCTGTTCCTCCACCTTCTGTAGGCAGGTGCTGGGCAGTGCATGTACAGGGCCCACACCCATCATCTCACTGGCCTCCAGGTCACAGCGTGGCTCCCTGCAACCAAGAATGCACATCAGACTCTGATGCAGCCCTAAACTCCTAGTCAGTCTGCAAAATCCAGCTCCTTATGCCCTGATGCAAATCAGATAAATCCCTGACCACTTCCTCTGCTACTCTGACATTTCATATGGTTTTCATCACTTTGTACATTTCTGTGTTTTCAGGTCTGAAAAGTAAAAATGGGGCCGACTCAACCTGTCTGTCCCTGGCACACGACCAGGCATGGCTGGCATCACACTATGTATATAAAAGGGAATTATGTGCAGAACGAAGAGGCCCAGAAGAGGGTGTTTCTCTAAGCTACTCCACCTGCGGCCCCTCCAGACCAAAGGCCCCACACAGAACTCTGCACTCAAAGACAGACTCTGGACCTGAGCAGGGGCTTCCAGCTGCCGGGCAGGCGCCCAAGAGTGCTGGCCTCAGCCTGGGGCCTCCTGTCACCCCAGCTTTCTCACAGACTCAGAGTCATGGCCTGTCTCTGCCAGGGAGCAGGTGAGCCAGCTGGTGTGGAGAGCTGAGAGGCCCTTTCTGTCATGGCCACCCAGCCTGGCCCTATTCCTTCCTACCACTCAGCCCCCAGTGGCCTCCTCGGGCCTCCCTCAGGCTCTCTCCAATCTTCCCAAGCCAATGTGTCCCAAACCAGTCCCAACGATTTCGTCCTACACCCTCTCTCTCCTGCGAGCCTTAGAATAACGGCGGACACGCACCAAGCAAACCTGATCCCCACGCGGTTTTAAGGATTTTACACATCGCCCCAACAGGGCAGGGTTGTCCCCACCGCAGAGAGAGAGGCTGAGACGGAAGGCGGGACGGCCAACCTGAACAGGGACAGCCCCGCACCCCTGAACCCTGTGCCACCGGCACCCCCAGCCCCTCGCCCCTCCGACAGGGCCCCACCTCCGCCACGCGCACTCCCTCACTTGGGCTGATGGTTCCGGAGCTCCTTCTCCTTGTCCCTGTCCTCGACCTCGCCCTCCTTCTCTGCGTCCTCGTGCGTGGGCAGCGCCTTGTGCCGGGCCCGGTGCCGCCGCGCCGGCTCCTCGCCGCTGCCGGCCTCCCGGGGGCCGGCCCGGGGGCCGCCGCGGTGGCGCGCTCGCCGCTCGCCCTTGGTCCCGGGCGCGGCGCCCTCCTTGCCCTGGTCGGGTGCGTGCCGGTGGGCGCGGTGGCGCCGGGGCTCCCGCTCGGCCGCCTCCTCCGGGGAGCCGCGCCGGTGGTGGCGCCGGCCGCCCTCGGGGCCCGGGCCGCGGCCGCGCTCGCTCCGGGCCTCCTTGCTGCGGCTGCGGTGCGGCCGCGCCCGCTCCTCCCGGGCCCCGGACTCCCCGCCCTCGGCCTTCGGGGCGTCCGCCCTGTCCTGCTCCGCCGCCGCCGCCGGGGCCGCTGCCGGGGCCTTGTCGCGGTGCCGGTGGTGCCTGCGGGGCGGGTCCGTGCCCTCGCCGGCCTCCGCGCCCTCGGGCCGGGCCTTGCCCCCCGCGGGGCCCCGCGGCCCGTCGCGGCCCAGCTCCACCACGAGCGGCCGGTCCAGGTGCGTCTTCATGTCCGGCCGCAGGTGGCGCGTGGTGGCGTAGCGCAGCCGCTCCTCGGGGTCCATCTCGCTGTACAGTGCCTCGCAGCTGGCCCGCAGGTTCTGCAGCCGCAGCTGGCTGGCCCGCTGCTCCCAGACCGAGCGTGCTTTGGCCGAGTTCTGCGGCCTGCTGTGGGGAGACCGGCAGTGAGCGTCTGCCCCGCCCCCCCACCTCTCTGCCTCGCAGGGGAAGCCACAGATGGTCGCAGCAATGGAGAGATGGCAGAGTGGACGCAGGGAGGAGGGGTGGCAGGAGCCCTCAAGACCCCTGGCAGTCGGTGCAGAGCAGGTGGGGGATACCCAGGGTAACAAGAATTCAGCGCTGCCCTCGCCCCATCCTGAGCCCAAAGACTGAGGGGGGGGGGGGTCCCAGGTGGGGGCTCAAAGCCACCCTTGAGCAGGTGCACAGGGGCCCTTGGCCACGGTTTGCAGGGCAGTGGGAATGATAAGAACCAGCATGAGGTGGCAGACAGGCTTCCAGGGCAGGTGGGCTGCTGGCCAGGAAGACCAAAATGGGGAGAGGTGGGGGGCAGCGTCCAAATGGGGCAGGACTGAGGAAGAGGCAGGAGGCAGGGAGCCACCTGCAGCAGCCCTGGGGCACGGGCCTCGCTGAAGCATACAGCAGAGCTGCCCAGGGGCAGCTGGCCCTAACAGGAGCGAAGAGTAAAGCTGTGACTGCTCCCTGAGGTGGTCAGCCCCATCTGGGCAGCTGCCACTGGGCTCAGCGGCCATTTGCTCCCAGGAGCCCAGCACTCAGGTCGAGGGCTGGAGATGCTTCCTCCCATGGTCCTCAATGCCCTCCTTTCTCCTGGCTCCACAGGGAGCCCCCTTCATCCACCGGCACAGAGAGGAGCCCTCCAGCACCAGGAATGGCCTGTGCTCCAGACTCAGCCCCCAATGCACAGGCTACCAAAGGCCTCGACCACCCTCCAGCCTCACCCACATGGTTACATGTGGGGCTCCACAGCCCAGGGTACATGGGAAGCCCTTTGCATTCTGGGGTCTTTGCTGAATAAGGGTTCCAATGCAGGTGACTCCAGTCCCACCTCAGCCAAGCAGAAACCTCTGCTGAGGCCAGACTCTCCTCCTTCAGCCTCTGGAGGTTTCTGGACCCACCACGGTGGTGGTGGTGGCAGCGTAAGAACAATGCCGGCTGTGGAACCTATATTGTTCAAGGGCCACACTGTGCTACCGGCTGCAATGCCCACCTCATCCGACCCCCAAAACCACCTTTAGGAATTAGGTGCTGCTCTTGTCCCCATTTCACAGATGAAGACACTGAGCCTAGAGGCTGCGACTCACAGAGGGCCCCACGGTGAGCCATTGACGGAGCCAGGATCAGATGCATGCAAAGGCAACACAGAAAAAAAGGTATCTAAAGATGCGAGGCCTTGGCCAGGCCCCAAATGTACTGACACCACAGCCTAGAGTGACAGCCTGAGGGGCCCCAGGCCAACCCTGCCACCAGCTCCAGGGCCCTGGGCCACTGAGCACCATGCTGACCTGCAAAGACAGAGGTGGCCGGGTGGGGGAAGCCCAGTCCCTGCAGCTGGCCTGCACAAAGCATATGATGCTTAACCCTGTCCCTTTGAAGTGAGGTCCGGGCTCCAGTGCGGGGAGCCATTTCCAGGGCAGTGCCTCAAAAGCGTGAAGGCAAAAGAGTACGCTGTCTGTGCCTCACCCGGGAGCCCATGTGGCAGACAGGCCAGGGCAACACAGGGGGGACAACTGTTAGCCTCTCTGGCCATCTGCTACCCCACAGCTTCAACTGCCACCCAGGCCCTGAGCTGCCTCCTCTGACACACCAAAGCCATGCGGCCCTACTCCTGGGGACGCCTTGCAACACAACCACCCTCTGTTTCTCTGGCTTCAGACTAAAGGCACGGGGGACCTACCCCATCCCAGGCTGGCACCGAAACAGAGGACCCAACTCTGAACAACGCTGAACCACGTGAAAGGGATGACAGCCTTGAGGGTCACTCCTAAGACATAAGAGCCCACGAGGGCTGAGACCACAGCAGCAGCAGGGTTAGTGTTAGACACAGCCCAAGACGGTGAGGGGCGGGGAGGTGAGTTCCGTCAGAACAGACAGGCGGTAGAGACAGTGGGAACAATGTTCCGACTCTGAGTGGCCGGAGCTCCGGTGAGAATGAGCTTGTGATGACATGGCTGTGCCCTCAGGCCAACCCTGGGCTGCAGCTCCTCCTCTGCCAGCAACCAGCTAACCCGCTAGACTGGAGGGTGCCACGGGGCTGGCAGACTCCTCTCCTCTCATAACTTCCCAGGGGAGCAAGACACTGAACACTTGTGTCACGTGGCCCCTCTGGGCCCTGCTCCTGCTGGGTCTCTCTGCCTCTCTGGGCCCTAGTGCCGCCTGAAACTGTCTGCAACCACCTACCAGTGATGCTGCTGACTTCCTCTCTGGATGTGTCTCTGAGTCTGTGTGCCAGGCCTCTCCTCCCTGTTGGTGTCTGAGTCAGCCTGCACCCACCTGGCTGCTGCCCTGTCCTTGCTCAGTCTGGCCACCGCTGGTCTCTCTGCACCTCTCCACCGACTTCACAAGTAGCAAGAACATGAGAGGGAGAGCCAGGCCAACCATCTGACACACAGGTGACAATGATCCAGGCAAAGCCCTTGTCTAAAAAGGCTCTTTGAGGAGTCACAGGGGGGAGTCGCTCCCCTGATGTCTCGACCCCAGCTTGCTGGTATAGCCCTATTCAGCCACACCTGCCCCAGGCACTGCAGATGCCTGTAGGACCCAAAAAGAAGCCTCACTGGTATGGCCCTGCTTTGAAGTCTCTGGGCTGAGAGAGCCAGTTACCCGCAGCCGCTGATAACGTGAAGCAGCCCCGACTGTGACACCATCAATACCTATGTGCACATTTTACTCCACCCTGCGAATCACTCATCCAGGACCCAGCTTTCTTACCCTGTGAGACATCAGGCCCCAACAGCCAGCAGCTCCAAGTGCTTGCGGGCAAGCTGAACCTGGCTCTGTGCTGGCTGAGTAGGGGGCAGGTGTCTCAGTGATGGCAAGGGCTCCCACAGCACCAGAACACAAAGCAGGCACCCGGCTACCTACTGACTACACCCAGGCACTCCGGGGACTTCTCACCTGCAGGGGTTGGTCTGACCCTTGGGAGGAAGCCCCTGGGGACAAGCCTCCCAGGACAACTTCCCCCGCCAGACTGGCGTCACCTCCAGGAGGGCCACACTGAGGTTTCTATGGCTCTATCTCAGGCTCTGGCTGATCTAACATGAGACAGCAACTCTGATCTTGCTGGCACAACTTCCTAAGGGTCATAGATACACCCCCTCCCAAGTGAAAAAGGAGTGGGGAAGGAGGACCCCGTGAATGTCCTCTGTGAGTCCTAATGAACGCTCTCCGTCACGGGAACCGTAAGGAGACAGCACGCATTGGTGCCCAGCGGTGGTCACCTCAGGAGAAGGGAAGGTGCTGAAGACACCAGAGAGACAGCACATGGACAGACAGCAGACAAGACGACCAGGAGGGAGAGGAGAGGGGCCGAGCTCAGAGAGGCTGATGCCCGTGAACAGGACTCAGGGACGTCGGGAAGCATGCCCACTGTCCCCCGCCAGCTGCAGAAGGCTTTCCCGGAGCTGCCCCTGAAGCAAGTGATTTGAGGCGGAAAAGCAGTTAGGGGTGGAGGGAGGTGTTCGCATGTAGCTGTCACGAAGCCACAGACGGGGATCGTAGCAGAGCGACTCACGGTGAGTTTATGCTGGAGACAGATGAGCTGTGAGACGCAGCACCTCGCGTGTGCTTTACAAAACTGCACATGCAAAAGACAAAACAAACAAAAGTGAGAAAACCAGAGAGGGCTCTAAAGGACAAGAACATGTTTGAGCCACGTCAGGTCAGGGCGCAGGCTGCAGTGTAAATCTGGGCAGGAGGCCAGGGACGCTTCCATCAGAATGGGCACCGGCCGAGACCTCGGGGGAAAAGAGAAGTTGAGAAAGAAAGAGCATCCGGCAGAAAAGTGGCGCTAAGAAAGAACACAGCACACCCACCACGGCTGGAAGAAGAGAAGCCGGGGTCCTGCTGCCCATCCGCTACGGCCCAGCACACTAGGCCCCTAGAAGGGCAGCCGGCTTGGAGAGAGCCAGCACCACTTGTCCGAAGTTCCAAATGGCCCTCCCCTGCCTCTTGGTGTCCCACGCCCACGGGGCTGCGGTGGGATGACCTAGGCATTCGCCTTGCCATCAAGATGGGAGCAAAGCCAGCCAGCACGGGACACCTGCCCTTTGCTGCTTCATCTGGGCCCTGCTGCCTGACCACCTGGCTCTGTCCCAGCCCACCTGACCCCATCGGCTCCCCAGGCTCTAAACCACATGCCTCCAGCTCACCACGACCCTTCCCAGGGGCTAACAGGCTACATGACCAACCCACTTCCTTTGGGTATAGCTCCAGCCATTTCCCAGGGACTTTCTGGAAGCTTTTCCAAAACCAACAGAGAGAAACCAAAGATCTCCACAATCATTCCCCTTTAAGGCAGTTCCCCAGGTGGCTTCCCAGCAACTCCTTCTCAAGGCCGAGTCTACACACATTTGTGAGGAGCCCAGAGCAACTCACTCGCCTGCAGGTCCTGGGCGCAAACGTGTGTGTGTGAGTGTGCAAATCAGTGTATGACTGAACGTGAGTGCGTGGATGGTGTGTGAGTATACGAGAGTGTGTGAATGAGTGTGGGGTTATGAGTGAGCATGTGTGTGTATGTGTGTGAACACGTGTGAGTGACCAACCAGGTGAGTATGAACACGTATGAGCACAAACAGGCATGACAGTGAGCGTCAGGGGGCTGTGACTCTGATGAGGTAAGTGAACTGTGTGAGTGAGTGTGTACACCAGCATTCAGAAGTCCAGGTGAGGAGAAGGGTGACAAAGTACAGAGAACCAGGAGGGCCATGTCACCCTTACCGTCCCTTCCCTCCCAGGGGCCTGAAGTGGCTGTCACCTGGGGCTGCAGCCCAACTCCAAGGGACAGGGACGCCCCTCTGAGGAGGCGTGGAACCCTCTCCCCTCAGGCTCTGTGTGAGGCTGCACAAGGCCCAGGAGAGCCTCTCAAACACCAAGGACATGAAGGGCCACCCAGCATCGAGGCGTCACAGAGAACATCTGGACCAGTCCTCCCCTTGCACAGACCACACGGCATGGCTGCAGGGAGTGTCACGGCGAGTGTCACTCGGGCGCTTCACTCTAACCCCACCCCAGCAGTGGGGAAGAAGCAGGCATTGCCCGTCTACCCAACACAACTCACCAGGAGAACAGAAACAGTTGGGAGGGGGGCCAGCGGACAGAGGACAGACAGACACCGGGGCTCTGAGCCACAGCTTCCAGGGCTCAGAGGTCTCCACACAAAGAGGAGAGCAGACATTCACACGCCCGGGAGTTCAGACCCCGCCCAGCGTGTGGGATCTTCAGTGATCACGTCAGACTGACCACCGTGTCCAGCAACAGCAGACCAGGACATGCTGCAGAGGACAGCAACCCAAAGCCACATCCCAGGAGAACCCGCGGGACCTACAGCCCAAGCAGGGGGACACACGTGCCTGGCTGACAAGCTGACACGGAGCTCAGGACCTGCTGTGAGGCAGAATACCTGTGCAACCCCAGGAACCCCGCCTAGGAGAAAAGAAGCACCACAGTGGAGATGGGGCCAGCAGCTGGTGTTATACCCTGGCCCGGGGTTACCAGTCTGCAACCTTGTTCTTACATAGCAGTATCCCCAGATGAGGACAGGGACAGAGGATGAGCATCCAGACCTTTCTTGGTGGCCTGACATGCTCTGTGTGGTGGTGCTGAGGGCCCCGGCACTTGCCTCTCTGAGATCTTGGCCCTGATGGGAACGGGTGCCCTGCCACATGCCCCCAGGGAAGAGGCAGCTCTGACAGGCATCAGGCCCATGGGACAGCGCACTCACCTCCAGAGCGAGCAGAGAGGGCAAACGCTGAACTGAAACCCACAAGGCCCATGAAGAAGTCAAAGGCTCATCTACCACCCTTGCTGAAGCAGACCACCAGTAGCTCACAAAGCTCAGGAGAAGGGGCCGTCTGCCAGGTCACCACAACCTCCTCAAAGCCAGCCCAGGACCAAGCCGACCAAGTCACTGAACCAGCCAAACAACAAAACAGAGGCAACTAAACCCTGAGCACCCCAGCAGCTGTCTGAGAAATGACTGCTGTGTCTTGCCTGGCTCCCCGCAGGCCCCCTGCACCCCTGCCTGGGCCCCCCAGGGGCCTGTGATCTCCTCTGGCTTCTTCTCCCCCAGAGGCCAGTGCTTCCTGCTTGGCTTAGGGGCAGGTCCTCTGCAAAGGCCTTCCTAGAAAACAGGTCGTCACTCTTGGGACTGCTGAACAAGAACGGGGCTGCTATGATACACACTCACGCACAAGCAGACACACGCGTTCCCTCACACCTGCACACCCACACTCCCAGCAAACACATCCACATGCCGGCACATACACTCAGCAGCACAGATGCATGTGTCACCACAGATGTACCTGTGGCTGTTCCTGGTGCCCACCAGGTGGGTCCACATGGGAAATGGGAGGTGTTTGGTAGGGTGGGGTAGGGTGGCACTGAAGACAAGCCAGCAGCTCCAGACAGATTCAGCCTGGCTCAGAGAGCGAGCTCCCCACAAAGACAGAGCTTCTCTGTGCTCTCTCATGGCCACGCTGACAGCCGGCCAGACCTTCCTTCCCCCTTCCCATCCCTCTCTTCCCCCGGCAGTGACCTCCCTCAGCATACTGCAGCCTTTGGCCCCAGGCTGTCCCAACTCTGAAGGCCCTAAGACCTCCAGATGTGGTTCTGCAATGTTCCTTCAAGCTCAGCTGAACCTCGGGATGACCAGCCTCCCCAAGGAAGCTTCAACCCCGCCTTCACCTTTTCTCATCAGCAAGGCTTCCCCTTGACCTCTGTCCTAACACAGAAACCTCAAAGACAATTTAGGAAACTGCATTAAGTCTCTTGGGCTGCTGAAATACCACCTAGAATCTTTGGGTTCACAAAATACATTCCTAAAAAGCTGTGCAGAAAACAGACGTATGGAGGGGCGACTGGGTGGCTCAGTTGGTTAAACATCTGACTCAGTTTCAGCTCAGGTCGTGATCTCACGGTTCATGAGTTCACGGAGCCTGGTTGGGATTCTCTCTCCCTCCCTGCGCTCGCTCTCTCTCTCTCTCTCTCTCTCTCTCTCTCTCTCTAAATGAACAAACTTTAAGAAAATTATAAAGTAGACATATCGATACCTTACCCCTGACTCACAGTCTTTGCCCCAGCTAGGAGCTCTGGAGCCACCCAAGACTGTCAAGGGGTTAATCAGAGCCGATCCCACCCATGATGGGAGGACCACGCATTGTCACACCTTGCTCCAACTCAAACTGGGAGAAGCCATGGAGGCTCTTCCTGATGAACCCTCTGCTCACAGATTCCTGCAGGAGGGGAGCCGTTCCCTCTCATCACAGCTCCTGGGGGAGGCTGTGTCCCAAAAAGCTCCAGCCAACACAAGGTGCTCCAAGGAAGCCCCCGGAAGGAGTGCCCTGCTGGGGGTCCAGCCAAGAGACTCTGCAGCAGCCCCCACCACCCCGCAGTCCACCCCCAAGAGCCTTACGCAGCAGCAATAGAGATGTTTGCGGCAGACATGGGGCTCACTTCAGCCACTTCTTTGGCCTTTTGCAGAGCAAGCTTCTGATTGGCTGCTTCTTCCATCTCCTCTTCATCCTGTTTGAACAGACAGAGGTGTGCAGCTGGCCTTGGAGCTCTTCCTTCCATGGTCTAGGAGTCCTTGCTGCCCTCTGGACCAGTGGGCCAGGCAGCAGCCCCTGCGTGAGCACAATCCATCCAGGCTCCAGCAGCGAGCACCAGTCCCACGCAAGCCCTCTGGCGGCCTGTACCTGCTGCTCCGGGCCGTGTTCCACAGGATTCCTGCCTCAGCACCCTCTTGCCATGGGCCAGTCCCAGGGTGCTCACAGCTGGTGATCCCAGCCCTGAGCCTGCACCCCGACGCCATACACAAGCTCAAGCCACAAGGACCTAGCGGCTGCCCGCACACGTGTCCCACGGTATCTCGGACTTGGCTCTGCCAAAACGCAAGCCCAGCCCTCCTTTCCTCCCACCTGCTGCCCCCGCACCTCAGGGACACCTGTCTCGCCTGAACAAAGCCAGCCTCTGCCCCACAACTGTGGGCAAGGTCAAGGGGCAGGACTCTGCACCCTGAGCCTAGGTCCTGGCTCAGCATCACCCACAGGAACTGTCACCGGGCGAGGGTCAGGCATAGCTACCTCACAGCCTTTGAGCTTTCCTACCGGGACCCGTCGGATCACATCTGTCTACCTGTCCCTAGCAGTGGCTGTGAGAAGTCCCTTCTTGTGTCCCCCAACACATGGCAGCCACTTACAATGCCTGATGGTATCCCCTCCCCCACCAAGTTTGTGGGAAGGACCCCCATGGCTCTCTGACACAGATGTAGATATCCTGCCCTGCCTCTGCCCCCTCCGTGGGAGGGGGAGTGGACTTCTGGGCAGACCCTCTGGCCCCGGCCCCACGTCACTGGGCAAAACCAACATGCTCTGCTTCTAGGATCTAGATGAAAAGCTCTGGGCTGAGCCCATGAGCCCGTGGAGGGAAACCGAGGGCTCCACGTCCTCCACTTACACTGCTGAGACCACTGTTATTTCCCCCAAACCCAACCCCAGGCCCACCTGGCTTCCACGGAAGCTGATGTTCCCACTGTGGCCCAAAACATCCCTAAATATTATCCTAGAGGCCCCAAAATGGCAAAAATTAAAACCCCTGTTAGCCGCCTGCAGATTTCCCACCACAGCGAAGAGGTCTTCAAGCTTCAGGCCCCAGAGAGGAGGCGAAGCTCCATCTACCACAGAACACCCCTATCGAGGTCCTTCTTCAAGCTGCGGGCTCCATCCTGGTTCACAGCCCTCTGGGCAGAGAGGACAGGTGTTCTACAAACAGACTTCATAGAGTTTATTTCCACTTTGAAAAGAATGTAATACTGTAATACGTCTGTGGGAATGTAAAGGAAGGAGAGCCAGCCCAGGAAATGCCCCCACAGCCTAACACAGGCCTCCACCTGCTCCACCTCCCAGGGAAAGACGATTCCTGAATAAGGGCAGTTGGTCCGACATCTCACAGGGTGTCTCTGCATGGAGACAGGGCCCCGAGGACATCGCTTCCTTGGTGTGTTCTCACCCGCAGCACGACCCGAAGAGACGGCGAGAACTTCAAGCTCAAGCTCACCCCTGCACCAACACAGCTGGTGCCCAGGCCACCAACGCTGCTGGGCACCCCCATTTCGTGTGGTCCCAGAAATCCTGACACCAAAATATGTTCTGTGGATGCAGGGGATGCCCCTGACCCCACCACCCGGAAGCCCAGCCTGGGGCCAGGAACAGTCATTCTCCAGCCACTCCTAGATGGCAAAGCCCAGTGTTGGCCCTGGCGGACAACAGGAATGAGCAGGCCAGTGGGACTTCCAGGTCCTCAGGAGGCAGCAGCCAGAGCAGGGTAGGCGTCTATACCCCCAGGCACCACCACGGCCCAGGCCTGGGCCCGGAGAAGAGGAAGTCCGAGCAGAAACCAAGGCAGACACACTGAATAGGCCTGCCTCCCCCTGGAGCACTCCTCCCAGAGAACAGAAGAGGGTGGCAGGGCACCTGACACCTGTCGGAAGCACCGTGGCGTATCTGCACACACCCATACTGACTGCAGAAACGTCCTGAACTTGCCCTCCTCAGGGAAAGCCCAAGTCAAGCTCACCCCAGAACAGAGATGATGTTGACAGTCGGGATGTGCTAGATAGCGAGGGCAGGACTGTGTCAGACACACAGAGGAATGTGCACAGGTGTGAGCTCCAGCATACACACGTGTGCATGGACAGGTGCACAAGCAGGCCACATGCTCAGCCAAGATGGCAAGCACGTGGGGTTTCTGCAGCAAGGGAGCACTCCCTTCAGGTGGCCCAGCGAGGCAGCAGGACCCTCCTCCTGGGAGCCAGGGCTGCACTGTCCATGGCTGTGAGGGTGAAGGTGACCAGGCAGGGGGCTGTGTCATCGGGAAGGCAACCACAGGGGAAGCCATGTATAATCACACCCCCCACCAGGCTCAGGGACAAGAGGAGAGTATTAGATGCCACCCGCTAGGCACAGCCAGGAGAAGAGGCTGTCCCGCTGCGGCACAAACAAGCTGACAAGGGGGCAGCAGCTGCTCCTCCAGGCTCCAGCCAGGCCTGGCATCTGAGGACAGAGCTGCCCGGTAACTGCCTGAGCTCAACCAGGCACACTCCAGACTGGCCACAGGGGCCCCTCACCTCCCAAGGACGAGCGCAGGGGCCTGGTGCAGCCTGCCCCTCACTTCTTAGAACTCTCTGGGCTGCATCTTCCATTCTTCATAACTCCCCCTGCCTTTCTGGCCATTTTTTCCAGGTCTCAGATTCTCCAGAAGCTGCCCTTGTGCTCATCTGCCTTCCTGGCACATCATCTCTCACGCTTCCTCAGCACCAACCCCCCCCCCCCACACACACACACACACATCTGAGTGGCAGCCTAACTTCTGCCCGTCTAGGACCTTGAGGAGATGCCCGTGGAGGGTGGTTACATGGGTCTTTAACCCTGGACTGGCCCTCGTCATGGCTCTCTGGACTCATCCAGAGTCACACGCACTGCCCCGCCTGCCCCTCCCTGCCCGTCCTGGGCTGCAGGTGGTGCCCCTACCCACGCACCTTGGTCAGCTCCTGAGCGTTGGCGAGGTTGTCCACAGCGATGGCCAGGAAGACATTCAGCAGAGTGTCTGGTTGGCTCCAGCTAAGGAAAGGAACCCTTCTGCCCCGCCCACCCACCCACCCAAGTCTCCCACAGTCATGCTGCAACTTGCCCCATGGAGAACAGGGTTCCTCATCTCCCCAGATCCTCCGTGACTATATACCTCTCAAGTCCCCTTGTTCCTCTGTCCCCTGTTGCCCTCAGACACAGACTAGCCACGCTGCCTGGTCTGCCCATCCTTCTTTCCCTCAATCTCGTATCAACTCCCCATAATGGCCACACAAACTCCTTCCCCAACCCCATTCTTCAGGCCTGACTCTCCAGCCCCAAAGCTCAGAGGCTGTGTTGGATTAATTTGGACTGCCTACTTCTATCCCCACCTCCCCCAAATTTCTGGCCAATGTGAGAGGCCTCCCAACCAACACCTCCTGCTTTCACATGGGCTCCATCACCTTTGGGTCCTGTGAGCAGAGACCACCTAAGACAGACCATAAACATGCATATCCGGCCGTGACCAGTGCTTTCGGTTCCTAGGCTAGGCTTAGGACACCTGCTCAGTGTTGTTTTCTCCCTTCCTTTTTCAAAGTGAGGTCCTGGGGCCCTCTGTTTCAAGACGCCCTCCTGCTAGAGTGGCAAAAACAACGCCCAAGTCATGCTGATGGCAGACAACACTAGCACCCCCCACCCCTCACCTCACTGAGCCCTTCCAGGAGCACCATGACAAGGCACTACTACAATCCCCTTTTAGAAATGAGCAAGCAAAGGCCACAGAGGGTAAGTACCCCACCCAGGATCCCACAGTCAGGAGGGGTCCAAATGGCCCAGACGGGGGCCTGTGGTCGGCAGCTACCTCTCTGCACCCCCCTCCTCCAGTCTGTCCAGATCAGGCCACTAACGTGAGTCACTTCAATTTTCCTGGGGCTGGAGCTGCCTCTTCCCACAAGCTCCTCCCTGTGCACCTCAGAGCAGCGCCTCCCCAGAACCATCCCCTGCCTGCACTCTGTGCTGTGCCTCAGGCCCTCCCTGGGCCTTCCCCCGCTGCCGTGCCCAGTTAATGTCATTCCTCGGCACTGCTGACGTTTGGAGCCAGGCAACCCTTTGCGGTGGGATGTTGAACAGCATCCCTGGCCTGTGTGCACCAGATGCAGCAGCCCCTCAGCCCAGTCATGACAACCAACCCATCTCAGACACTGCCAGTGTCCTCTGGGGGCGAAGTCACCCCAGCCAGAGCCCTGTGTCCCCTACACCTGAGCTCTTTCACCACAGGCCTGGGGATTCACCCCTCGGCCCAGGCTGCGACTATTCCCACCAGTGCGAGGCCTGAGGAGCAGCCGGCTTTGTATGAGGCCGACAGCGATGACTGATGCTAGTCAGGCCCCAGTCTGGCAGGGAGGCCCCCCACACGCCAGGGCACTGCCTCGTTGGCAAGGCTGCTCAGGGCTCCAGCAGAGACCAGAGGACAGGACACCGAGGCCAGGGGCCGCTTCCCCACACTAACCACAGCCATGGACACTCTCAGAGGACTTCCCACACCTGAAGAGCGGGACTAAGGTCATGCCCTGGCACCTGAGGCCCAGCAAGAGGGGCACACAGGGGCAGCAGGAAAGATTCCCAGTGGCTAGCACGAGGCCTGACCGCACAGGGTCAGAATTAGCTGTGAAGGGCTTCAGGCCGCTGCTCAGTCTTGGGGGGTGTGGGCACCTCTTTCTGGACAGAAGTTATTCCCCACCCCCACCCTCACCCCCCACCATTTGAAGCCAACACTTCAGGCTCCTTCCCTCTCTGATAACCATGGCTGCCATTTACAGCTCTCCTCTCAGCCAGCCCCCAGGCCCCCCCTGTCTGCTAAACACTGAAACAAGCATGGGCCCTCCTGAGCACCCTGGATCCTCCTTCCCAGGCCTTGTGCTCAGGCTCCCGGGGTGGGGGGGGGGGAGCGGGGCGGGGCTCCCCACCCTGGGGTCCAGGACCTGAGCCGTGAACGACACAGGGCTGACAGGTGGTACAATCCTGCTGGGTGTGCAGCAGAAGAGACAGTCCGATGGAGGCAGAGAGAAATAAGGTCTGGAGTGTCATAGGTCACAGGCTGGCATGACGGCCAGCACGCCAGGGGCAAGGAGGGACAAATGGGGTCAAGTGCCCAGGTGTGCGTGTGAGGAGACAAGGCAGAGCCAGCAGGTCAGTCTGGGAGGAGACAACACACAGGTGTTTGTTGCCAGCTCAGATCTTTTTCCAGGCTCTGCAGGATATTTAATACAGCAGATCTCCAAGTGGGGTCCCCAGGCCGCAGTACCGACACCAGCACCCCCAGGGGAGTGTGTTAAAATGCACATTTGTGGGCTGGAACCTGAGCTTTAACTGTCCTTGGGGTTTCTGATATACAGAAGACTTGGAGAACCTGAGTGCCCCTGCTCAGCCTGAATTTATTGCCCCAGCAGTGGGGCCACATTCGCACCTCGCCTCTCCTGGCCCTGCCCCCTGCCTGCATCATGAGCCCAGCAGCCTCCTTCTCCCAGGTGACCTGCCTGAGGCAGAGCTGTCACATGCGCTGGGCTCTCCTTGACCCCACAGACCCACCACCACCCCCCCCCCCCACACACACACACACAAGGTCCTAAAACACATGCTTGATTGGCACCCGCTACAGGAAAACTTGCCTTACATTTCTCTGCAGGTACCAGATTTTCAGCAGGGGAAAGTTTTTTAAAAGCCAAGTACCAAAACTTAATTACAGAATTAAAGCGGGGAGAAAAAAAAAAACTACTGCCCTGTGTTCAAAGCCCACGTCTTCCCACAGCAACCCTCCCGAGCCTGCCACTGACCATACCAACGCCCTCTGGACACCATACGCACAGTTCATGCTTCCATCAACCTTGGCCCACAGCCTCCAGGTCCCCCAAGCTCAGACTGCCTCAAGAGTATTCACTGTCTAGACTTAAGCCAGCTCCCCAGAAGGAGAAGCTCCATCATTCACACTCAACGAGAAGGCACCTCTCCTTTTCATGGCCAACACACCCTGCACCCCCCCCCCCCAGGTTTCCTGGGCCCAGACCAAGCACTAATGCACTGCAAGAAGGATACAATTTCCAAACAGCGTCAGGACAATGAAATAAAAAGAGGAGAACATGCCTTTGCTGACTCCACCTTGCGATTCGATCCCGTGATACATCACTGCATTCCAGTCCTCTCCTGTTAGGATCTGTGGAGGGATAGTACCACAAGTCATGCCTACACGGCCACCTCCACCCATATGCACGTGTGTGCGCACACTCAGAGTCAAGACATGGCTGTGTACACACGCACAGGTTTCTGGATGATGGTGTTTCTGTAGGTCAAGGTGGCCCACGGTCCTCCAGAAAAACTTCCAGAAAGACATGGCTGCTGAGCTAGGTCAGGCCTCAAAAGATGAATATGCTCTAGCATTTCCAAAAACAGAAAGGGGGTGCCAAGCAGAAGGAAAAGGCGAGCGAAGGCAAGGAAGAGAACTACAGCATAAGCTGGAGAACTGAGGCAGGGCCGAAGAGGCAGAACTCCCCACTCCCAGAGCCATGGAGGCCATGATTTTATAGATGATGTGACAGTGCGTCCAGCGGTGAGGGTAGCTAAATGCAATTGTTGCCCCATCAAGAAACATGTGTCTCTTAGCTACTATATTTTTGGAAAAGTACAAAAGCATCAAGTAACAGACATTCATGTGTCCACCAATAAAAATGGACACTGCTGGGGGCACCTGGGGGTCTCAGTCGGTTGAGTGTCTGACTCCAGCTCAGGTCATGATCTCACAGGTTGTGAGTGGGAGCCCCGCGTCGGGTTCTGTGCTGACAGCTCAGAGCCTGGAGCCTGCTTTGGATTCTGTGTCTCCCCCTCTCTCTGCCCCTCCCCTGCTCACACTCTGTCCCTCTCTCTGTCAAAAATAAACATTAATTTAAAAAAAAAAAATAGACACTGCTCAATCTGTCCCACTGGCATCACTGCCCACAATCACTCCTGACAGACGACCCCACTCACAAACTGGTGAGGAACCGTGTCAGTAGAGTTCTACCCACGTGACATGCATGTATCTATAAATAAAATGTGCCATGTGTGTTTTAAACACACACAGGAAGGTATCATACTACACACATCATTCTTCAACTTGCTGTCCCCATCCAAGATCATATCTTTGAAGTTTATCCATGTGATACACACATGTCCACTTATTCATGTCCCCTACTGTGACCCTTCAGGCATCCACCCACATGCCTCCTGACCACACCTTAGCTGTTTCCAGTGTTTTGCTACAGAGTTTCACTGTAAACGCTGCAAACTAGGACCACCAGGCAGCCGGTCATGCCAGCCTCTGACTTTACGAGGTTTCCAGATCGCTTACTCTAAATTACATCTGTAGTGGACACAGTTCCCATCTGAGGGGTGAGAGGGCGGGCTGATCAGGCGTCATCTTCTGGGGCCTCCTCAGCGGTCTCAGGTTTCGGACACCCCGTCTTCCCCACACGGACTGTGACACTTGCATGCGTGTCCTTGCACATACTAGCCCTCTGTCTGCAGGAGCTACTGGAAATGTTCTCAGTTCCTTTCTGTCTTATGACAGAGGGCAATGCAGCCAAATGTGGCACCGTTTCCTTCGTGCTTTCTGCTTTCTGAACCTCATTTAAGAAATTCCTCTCCATCCGAAGGCCATAAAGAGAGTCTCCTACATTTTCTTCAAGTCATTTTAAAGTTTGATTTTTCAGTTAGGGTTCTAATCCAACTGGAGTTTGTGGTAACTGCTCTGTGGATGCATGGGGATGAAGATCTACATTTTTCCCCAGTGGAAAGCCACTTTTCACAGACCCGCTTTTTAAAATATCCTGTCCCCTTTGAGGTATATCGCCATCCTTCTCCTAAGACCAGCTTCCTACCTGGGCATGTTTCCGGGTTCTCTGGTCTGGTCTTCTGGTATTTTGCCTATGTACCTCATGATGCTCCCCACTGTCGCTTCGTAAAAACTCTTGACGTGTGGTGAGGCAAATCCCTCCTTCCTGAATTGTCTTGGCCATTCTTGGACATCGACTCTTCCACATTATCAATATGCTGAATTCCAAAAACAGTCCTGTTGGAATTTGCATCAGGACTACATTGAATTCATAGCTTGAACTAGGAGAACAAATACCTTTACCATGTTAAGGCCTCCTCATTATAAATATACTTCCTGAATACCAGATCTGTAGGTCCTTTAATAACAAGTTAAAATTTCACCCATAAAAGTCTTGCATTCTGTTTGTAGATTTCTGGGTGCCTTACAGCTTTTGTTGCCTCTGTGAATGAAATCCTTCATTTTAATTAAGTTTTCTAGTTGAATGATCAGATCATATAGGAAAGCTCTATTTTTGTATATTGGTCTTGTGTGAAGCAACACAAATGAATTGCATGCACTTGGCAGGACTCACCTTATGACCTGCCAGGCTCAGGGCAGGAAAAGAGCTCTACAGACCCCTTTTCTTTAATGGTTATAAAATTATCCAGGTTTTTAATTTCTTCTTAAGCCAATTTAAATCTTTGATATTTTCCTATAAAACTGCATGTTTCATCTTAGTTTTCAAATGTCTTGCCTAATATTCTTTGGAATTAAAAAAAAAAATGTCTCCCTTTCCTGTAGTTACACCTCCTTTATGGGCTATACTTTTTATTTGTGCTTCTTTTCCTTGATCAGTCTTGCTACAGTGTCATCTACTTTATTAGTCTTCTTGAGAACAAGCTTTTTATGATTTTGTTTTCTTGATGTTTTAGTTTTGTGTCACTAACGTCTGCTTATTAACCATTTTTTCCTGCTTTCAATCTTTTTTTGGTTTTACTCTGTTCTCTTTTCTAGGATTTTTTTTTTTAGCTTGCAGAAAGACAATTTATTAACAGAAAACAGTAATTTGAGGAATCCTGTTCACAAACGGCAATCACAGTGACCTGCTATAGGAGGGGATGGGGGGGACATCCTCAATCCGCCCAATCTTCATTCCTGAGGGGCAAGGGCTCTGAGGGCTGACTGAGCCCCATGTCCAAGCGTCTTGGTTTGATTTCCTCCTGCAGCCCAGAGTTTGATGTGGACAGCAGTGACGCCCAGCTCCTTACACCTCTGGGCTACATCCTGGGCAGCCAACACGGCAGCGGCAGCGGAGGGAGAGGACTCATCTTGGTCTGCCTTCACCCTCATCCCGCCAGTCACACGGCAGATGGTTTCCTTGCCAGAAAGACCGGTGGCGCGGACTAAAGTGTCATCGAGGGAAGCAAAGATGTGGCACACACCAAACACATTTTCTCCTTCAGCTACCTAAGGTCCAAGGCTGATGACCTGATCTTCCTTCTTTTCTTTCCCCTTGTAAGGTGCCATTTCTGTGCATCTCCTCTAGACTCCATCACTGGAGACTCTTTTCTGGGTTTTTAAGATGAGTATTTAACTAGTTTATTTTCATTCTTTCTTTTATTTGTTATAAAAAAGGTTTTTTTAATGCTTATTTTTGAGAGAGAGAGACAGGGCGAGTGTGAGCGGGGGAGGAACAGACAAAGGGGGAGGCGCAGATTCCGAAGCAGGGTCCAGGCTCCGACCTGTCAGCACAGAGCCCGATGCAGGGCTCGAACCCACGAACCGTGAGATCATGGCCTGAGCCGAAGTCAGATGCTTAACCAACTGACCCACCCAGGCGCCCCTCTTTTATTTTGATAATTGCATTTCACATTATATATTTTCCTCTAAGTATTGCTTCAGCTTCATCCCGTAAGCTTAGATATTATTGTTCATCTAAGTATTTCATAACGTCCATTGTTGATGTTTTCTTTAACTTGGTCCGTCAGCTTTCAAATGTGGGGAAGATTTCAAATAACTTTCTACTAATGATTTCTATTTATTTAAATTATATCTAGAATGTGCCCCATCGGATAACAATTCTTCAGTGTCTGTAGGAATTTCCTGGGTGACCTAACACGTGGTCAATTTCTGTAAATGCTCTATAATGACTGTTTGGTTTGTTATCTAGCAGCTGGGTGCAGGGTTCTATAGATGTCAACCGACGTGTTTTTCACGAGCTCTTCTGCATCGTTTCTAATCTTCTGTCAGCCTCATCCTATGGTTTGAAAGAAATGTATTATAAACCTCTTATAAGATGTGGACTTCCACGTACTTCTGTCAGTTTCTGCTCAGTGTATTTTTAGGCCGTGTTGGTAGGTCATGCAGATTCAGGATTGCTGTCTTCTTTTCGTCGTTATGTAATATACTTCTTTATTTTTACTAAGGCTTTTTTTCCCTTAACTTCTATTCTGGCTGATGTTAAGATTACACCAGCTTTCTTTTGGTTAATGTCTACTTAGTTCATCTTTTTGTGTCCTTTTATTTTTTACTTATGTACTATTTCAAACGTTCAGAAAGGTATGATGAATAAATTTTAACAACCCTCCGTGTACCCACTCCCCGGCTTGAAAACTGAAGCATTCAAAGGGCGGTGGCACTCCTTGAGTGGAACCCCCTCCCCCCTCCCATTCCCCCAGCCCAGCCCCCAGCGACACGGCACACCCTGAATCTGGTATTTATCATTCCCACACAAGCTTTTATACTTTCATGCATATATGCCATAAGCAATATTGTTTTGCATGTTTTCATCCTTATTTAAATAGTATCATATGTTGTGTATTATTCTGAATCTTATTCTTTTTTGCTTAATATTATACTTGCGAGATTCATCCACGTTAATACATTTAATTCTAGGTCATGCATTTTCCTGCTGTACAGATAACACAGCACACTTTTCTCATCGATTCTCCTGTTGATGAACTTTGTGGCGACTCCCAGTTGTTTGCTATTATAAATAATGTTGCTACAACGTCTCACAAGTGTCTCCTTGTGCAATTGGGCGGGAGACTTTCCAGAGCACAGACCCACAACAGGAACTACTCATACGTAAGTTCTAGTTATTAGATTTTATGAAATCACTTTCCAAAGTGGTTCCATCAGCCCAGCAACAGCATAAAGTCACCCGCATGTCTCCACATCTTCTCTAAACCTGGTATTATTGGGTTTAATTTCTGCTAAACTGACAGACAGGCAGGCTATCTCAAGATGGGTTGAATTTGCATCTCCCTGACTACTAGGAACGCTGGTAATAGTCCTTACAGGCTCATTCATCAGCCCAACATCCTCTCCTGTGAGATGCTTGGTTACACTCTGCTTTTCCCACTACATTATTTGTCTTTTCTTTTTGATTTGTGGAAGTTCTTGATATATTCTGGACACTAACCCTTCGATGGCTATTTGCTAATACTGTGAAAATGTCTTCTCCAAGTTTATGACATTAAGAACATTTTTTTCAATGTTTATTTATTTTTCAAAGACAGAGAGAGAGAGAGAGAGTGTGTGTGTGTGTGTGTGTGTGTGTGTATGAGAGAGAGAGCAGGGGAGGGGCAGAGAGAGAGACTGGGAGACACAGAATCGGAAGCAGGCTCCAGGGTCTGAGCTGTCAGCACAGAGCCCAATGCAGGACTCGAACCTACGAACCGCGAGATCATGACCCGAGCCAAAGGTGGATGCTTAACTAACTGAGCCACACAGATGCCCCAAGTTTATGACTTTTAAAAAACATTTGTACAGTATCTTTTGATGCACAGAAATTTCTATTTTAATAGTCAAATTTGTCAATCTCTTCCTTTATGATCTGTGCTTCTTCGATCTTAGGATTTCCCCTGCCTTGAGTTAGTACCATTACACTCCTCTATGTACTGCTAAAGTTTCAAATTTGCTTTTCACATTTAGGTCTTAATCTATCCAAACTGATTTCAAATCTGGTGCAAAGTAGGAATCCAATTGCGTGTTTTGCTCTATGGATAACCAAATTGTCCCATACTGTCAGCAATTACAACACTCAAGTTTTCTGTGTATATAAATATTCCAGCTGTGAACATTCTTTCTTCCTTGCCAATCCAGAGAAATTGTTTCACATTTTCTTGTTCTACTGCACTACGACCACTGGTACCAGCATAATCTGCTAAGAGTTTTTACTTGAAAGGAACGTTGGGTTTTATCATGTGATTCCATTTTTTTAGAAAAAGTGTATTTCAGACACACATAGAATATGATGAATCCACACAGTCTCAACAGTGAACCAATCTCCCAATCTTGCTTCTCTGTTCTCTCACTCTGTGCCATGTTCTTGTTGGGTTCAGGTGTTTTTCTGATCACACAGGGTTTTTTACTCCTTTAATCGGCGAAGAGGATGAATTCCATTAATAGACTTTCTAATGTTGAGTCATCTTGTATTTCTGGATTCACTCAAGTTGATCATAATGATAATTTGTAAGCAAATCTAGATTTGATTAGTCATTGTTTCCCTTCTCTCTCTGGGTTTGTGACCACAACCTATATTTTTATTTTAGTATTATCCTTATCTAGCTGTGTCACCAGCAAGACCCCCGCTGGCCGCCCTTCTTCTTCACGTGAACGTTAGCCTTAACTTTTCAGAGGCAAATAACGGGAAGAGCTCAGCCAGCCTGGACCAGCTTGAGCTCAGTCACGAACTCCCACCTGAGCAGGCGGTTGCCTTAATCCCTTTACCTCTTTCTAATGTGAAAATCTCCTTCCGAGGTGGAGCCCAACTCTCACTAGCATAGCAGATGATGCGTGTACAGGCATGCTTCCTGAGCGTGCATGAGTGACCATATACCCACCTCTGTATATGTTGACAAAAGCTCCCCTTCCTGAATATTCATACCAAAGGAACACACTCACCCACATGGGGGGTCATGGCTTTGGAAGTTATTCCCCATGATCTCCTTACTTACCGCAGATAAAAGTTTCCTTTGTGTGACAACTCCCCCTGCCTGTAGTCTCTGCCTGTAACTCATCATAAAGCAAATTCACATTAATTCGGTCATGGTTTTTTATATCAAGGTTATTCTAGTCTCATAAGATGAGCTCGGTGCCTTCCTTTTTATCTTCTCTGGAGTCATGTGTATAAAACCGGAATAATGTCTTCCTTAAATATTTAGTAGAATTCACTCATAAAATTAGAACATGGTGGCTTAGGGGGGGTAGGCTTTTAATTATTCAACTTCTGAAACAGTTCAGATTTTTAAATTCTTCTCAGTGAGTATAATGTTCTTTTTTTCTTCCAAGTCACTGGCTTTACTAAATATATACATGTCTGCAGTGCCTTCGGCAATCGGGGGGTTAGTGACTCTCCGTATTAGCATCTGAACATTCCAGTGCTAGCTCACACTTGAACCTCGGCTCTCCGGGTTGGCATTCCAGGCTGACAGGTGCTGTTCCTCAGTATTTCAAAGTTACTCCCCCAACCTTCTGCCATCAGGCTGTCCTTCTTCTGTAGGGAATCTCTTTCTAGAGTTGTTTTTAAGATTTCCTCTTTAACACAACACGTCTAAGCTTGCCATGACTTCCGCTCACCCTGCTCAGCTCTCTGAACACACACGCTCTAGGACTCGGCTGGAACCACACTGCTGTCGGCTCTCTCACCCAACATGGTGCAGCTGGCTCAGTTCCTCCACATCTTCCGGCTCACCCGTCCTTTCTTGGGTCATATCCAGTGTATAGTTTACCTTTTGGGTTGTTTTTTTTTTTAATTTATTTAAATAGCTATCTGTTGCATTCCTAGGATTTCAGCTTAGTTCTTTTTTGTATTAACCTGTTCTTGGTTCTTAGGTACTTTTTGTTTTAATTTTGTGTTATGTGTTACGAGCTCTTCCTCTAACACTCTATAGGGCTCAAGCACATTGGGCACAAAGTCGCCTGCATTTCTTCTGCTATTCCTGTCTTGTTAGCAGTGAGCTCACCTTCCAACTGCAGACGTTGTCAGCCCTCTTCTGTAGGGTCAGCATCACCAGGGTTCAGCCTACAGGTTCACCACGAGGCCATGTGCTCTCCCTCTGCCCTCCAGCCCCATTCAGGCCCCATTCATGTGGCCACACCAAGTGCCACATGGATGCTTCTGACACCGAGCCCGCCTGCCTCGCACAGACCACATTCCGGGCGCCCGGGTCTCTTCGTCTCTCATCACTGTTCCACTTCCAGCCCACAGTTTGTTTTCTGCGTGGCTGGGTCCTTTTAATTTCTAGATGTATCTATTAGCTTATTGCTGTGTTCAGACGAGAGGGGGTCTAAGGTCTAAACCAGAGCCATCTTTTCCCCTAGCTTTGACCTCCTCTTCCCCTCTATCCCACACCAGCACCACGAGCCTCATTCGGCTCCTTTCTGTTCTGTTGCAATAAACCAAACAAAGCAGAGCCCTGTCAATCACATCACCTCCCTGCTTTGGGAGCCCCTGTGCCACCTCCTGCTAGGCAAAGCCTCTGGGCCTGGCAAGGAAGGCCCACCCAACCTGGCCTCTGCCAGCCCCAGTCCTTCTGCCACAAACCTTGTGCCTTCGCTGCCCCCGGCCTCCACTTCCTGCTACTGTGTCTGGAACACACTCCTGCCAATTCGCCTTGCCTGCCTTTCAAGATCCCACTGGGCAGCCCTAGTGACGCACAGGAGGAAGGCACTCCTTCCTATCACTGAGCAGATCACACTGTGCAGGAAAGGTCATGACCACCCGCTGCTAGAGGCCATAATCTAGAGACCAAGGGTAGCCCCAGAGACCAAGGGTCCAAGCTGAACCCCTGGCCTGAGCACACATGGCCTTTTGGGCTTCCCTAAGAGTCATCATGGGCAAAACAATAACCCACCCCACCCTGCTCAGTCACAGGCATGGTGTCCAAGGAGGTTCATACATACGACAGAGACATTTGGCATCCTCCTACAGGTGAGGACAGCCACAGGGGCATCAGGGCTGCCAAAGCCCTGCAAGGGGACAAAATGCTAAACCCTTCAAAAGGGAACCCTCTGAGAGGGCAGAGATCACCTGAGTTGATGCAAGGTTTGCATCACAGAGGACATGGGCCAAGAGCCTGAGCTTCTCCAGGAGTCATGGTGACCAAGTTGTCCAGACACTAAAAAGAACTGAAGGGTCACCAGACCTGACATACAGGAGGGAGAAGCTTAGGTAGTGCTTTGCTGTTTTATTCTCAAAGGGTCAAAGACAGCCCTGACTCCAGGTCCTGGTGCTGAGACATAAGTTGGCGGCTTGAAGTCCAATGGCCACTAGACAGTTGGGTCCCCCAGGGACCTACACATGCTTGTTGGGACAGCATCACAGCACCCAGCTTCCCTCCAGAACTAGTTCCTAGATCTGGTGGCAGGGACCCAGGGACTGGAGGCCTACACACTGGAGACCTCCCTATGCTCATCTCCTGCTTGTTCTCTTCTGTTTTCTGGAAAGTTCTATCTGAAATGTTGGCTGTTCAGGTTGTGCTGAGGCACCAGCAAGGGGCTGACAGGGAAGGCTGCCTTCCCAGCACCTGGAGAGCTGAGGGAACCAGAAGCCTTACCTGGAAGACGGTAAGGATGGCCGCGGGGAAGGTGTCAAAGTTGGTTGTCGGGGTCTCATCTTGAAAGTTGAACCTGAGGAAAATAAGAAGTCTTGGGAGGAGGCAGCCTCATCAGGATCCGGGGGCACCCTGGCATGCCATGCTGTCCCAGGCTGTGAATGGGCCGTGTGCTCGGAGCCACTGTCTTCCTGGGGGACACCTCCAGGTGGAAGACAGGTGGAGGGGCCTGGGCAACACGTCAGCGCCCAGCTCTGCCTCCCCAGCGGGGGCCCCCAGCCTCATACGCCCCCTAGGACCCACTTACTGTCCCCCAAACAGCTGCATGCCCAGCAGGGCAAAGACCACGATGAACAGGAACAGCAGGAAAAGGAGGCTGATGATAGACTTCATGGAGTTGAGCAGCGACACCACCAGGTTCCGCAGGGAGCTCCAGTACCTGTCGGGGCACATGGGGTCTGTCTGCACCTGGCCATGTCCGCCGAGGCCCGACCCTCACGCTGATGCCACGCTCTGGACTCTCACTGTCACACCTGTGGCTTCCAAGACCTTCTAAACCCCAAGGGCCCCACACCTGGATGGGCAGCGAGAGCTCTTCTCTAGAGTTCCAGATTCCTCCACCAGGGGCTCCAGGGGGAAGGTGGAGAGCCCATGTCCAGTGCTGGACTCACTCTCGTCTCTCAAACCTGCCCTTGTCACTTTGCCCAGCAGAACGGTGTCTGACCTCTCTCCACTCCTCAACACCCAGGCAGCCTCCAGGTGTCTGAGCGGGGGCTCAGACCACAAGTCGAGAATGAGCCACACCAGAACATAATCAGCCCCCTGGCCTGCACCGAACAGGTCCTCAGCGCTGTGATGGGTGGTGTAAGCCCGGTGCCAATGCCCCTCTCAATGCCCTCTCACCAAGGGTCTGGGACACAGCGTGCGGTAGAGGGGCAGCACTGCGAGACCATTTCCTGGCATCCCACAATGCCCACCCCTCCGTCACACTCTTCATATGCTCCTGGAGGTCAGAGACCATGTCCCTCTCATTCAACTGGACCCAAGCACACAGGCCCCACTGAAGTCTGCTGGTGGCCTGGCTGTTGACAGCTCACTCACTGAGTGACTGGGAGTCCAACCCCACGCCAGCATCTGGAGAGCTCCTCCCCAGGAGAGGCCAGGACACATGGCCTCCAGCCACTGGAGACATGCCACATGCCTCTGTGCCTCTGCACATGCCGTTCCACCACCCTGGAAAGGTGGGGATGGCAGGACAGACATCAGTCACCTGTGCACACCTGTGCGTCCCTGGGCCCTCAATGGTGCCAATGTCACAGAGGCTCACCTGTCTTTCATGAATTCTCTTTTAAGACACTCAAAGGTTCACAGAAGATGGGCTGGAAAACTCTGGAAAAGCCGGCCCACCTCAGGACAGGGGCTATCTGGTTTCCAGAAGGAAGTGGAGCCCCTAAGACACCAGGCCCCTCAGCCAAGGTGAAGGCAGACCTCGCGGTCACCTCCCAGAGCGATGCACATGGCAGCAACAGAGGACTGACACCAGACCGCACGAGGCATCCAGTGGCATTTGTGGACCCAGCTAGGCCAAGCTCTTGCCCAAAACTCTCCTGCAGTGACACCATCGTGTCCTCAAATGGTCTTAGGTTTGGATTTGAAACAGACTGGAAAAGACCAAAAGAACTCCCATCTACCCTGGGGAGATCAGTGGGGTCCTGAGAGGCCACTGGAGGGGTGACCTAGAGCCCAGGCTGCGGGAGACACTGCATGGAAATCCATGCTGGAGCATGTGTGGGCTACATACTGATGGCACAGGAGTCCAATAACTCTGGGTAGATGAGGTCCCTGCTGTGCTGTGTGGCCACAGTTAAGACCAGCTGAGGGCACGGCAGCCTTTGCTGTTGGAAAGACAGCTGTGGGTGAGGTGTTCCCCATCTTCCCACCACTAGAACCCTGGCACAGAGGCCCAGCACTCAATAACTACATCACACCTCCGCATGGGCCCCACCCCCTCAGAGACAAAATGCAGCAAGTCGCGTCCAGGGTTACATAAAGAACCAAGTGGAATAGAACTGAACACACAGGCCTGTCACTGTCCTCTTGCCACAGCCTAAACAGGGCAAAGTCAGGCACACAGTGGAGAAAGCAGGCCTGGGAACGGGAGCCGTGTGGGAACCAGGGGTTCAGGTCGCAAGGTCAAAGTCAGCTGAGGCCTCCCTCCCTCTCTGGGGGCTGCAGGGAAGGTGGGCAGATTTGGGGCCAGGATGATAAAAAAAAAAAAAAAAAAAAAAAACTTCCATCTGATGGCTTCTATTTCCTCTATTAACTAGGAAGCAAAGTAACACTTTGAAGGTTGAAAGATGGGACTCTGGTTTCAAAAGAGGGGACGGTATGAAACTGTGAGGAGCAGGCTAACTAGGAATCCTGCCGGCAAGTCAGGAACAACCCTGAGGACAGACAGGCCCCCAGGGCCAACACACAGCCATGCTGGGCAGGTGTTTTATACCCATCTTTTGTATTTAAACCATTATTATAAGCACAAAAAGAGGTTCCAGGCGGCTGAGTTCAAAGCCAGCACCATGAATTCCTAGGAACAAGCATGCTGTGTCGACCAGTCTCACACGTGACCTGCATTCTCCGTCCCCACCTCCACCCAGGGGCACACAGGTGACATACTTTGTGACTTTGAAGATCCGCAGCAACCGGAGTGCCCGCAGCACGCTGATCCCGAAGGAGGTTCCCGGCTTGATGGCGGCCCAGACCACTTCAAAGATGCTCCCCACAATGACCTGTGGGGCAGACGGGGTCGGCCTCAGGCACACGCACGCGAGTGTCACGCACGGGCCTGTGCGGGCAAGCGTCTCCGCGTGTGTGCGGCGGGATCACTCCCAGCATCCGCAGCACAAGATACACGCCTCACACTGAGCTCCTGCGCCCACCAGTCCTGGTGCTCACCTGCGCCCCAACATGCCCACCCCGTGCATACCAGGGGGACACAGGGTGTAGAGGGAGGGCAGGCCGACTGGTTTCCTGACCAACTCCGCATCAGATCAGCCTAACGTCCACGTTCTCCCAGGCACCGAGAACCTGGTGACTGTGCCAGGACCGGGGCCCCGAGGCATGACTGGAGACTCCTGTACAGTTTAACGCGGTCCACTAACCCGTACGTCTGTGCTGGCAGGCGCACAAGCTGTGGGCCATCCCAAACGCACAGCCGTCCTCTGCATCTCTCTCACGTCGAACACAAACGCATGGGTCAGAGAACATCCAGGGAGCCCGACGCCTACAGGCCTGCTGTGGCGCTGGCTGCACTACAGTGGGACCAGCTTGCCACCACCTGTCCCTGGCGACCCTGAGCACCTCTACCAATTTTTCACAGCACACATGCAGCCTCCAGATGTTTGTCTGGGGCCGGTGAGCACCGTTTCCCAAATCTACATTCTTATTGCCAGTCTTCCAGCACATCTGTCTTCCCTTAACCCTCAGAATTTGTTCCCATTCGTTCTTGATGCAGGTGGCCCTGAGATGGCCCACAGTGATCCCCCACTACTTGGTGTCTCCCCCAACATTGAATATCCTTGTCCCCTCAAGGGTGGGTTGGACCTAGTGACGCACTTTGAGCAAAGAGAATGTGACAGAAGTGACGGGCTGTCACCTCTGAGATTCGGTTCCAAAGACTGGCTTCCTTCACCATGCTCTCAGTTCTGCTGCGGGCAGCCAGCTGCCGTGTTGTGAGACATGAGGAGAGGCCCCCGTGACCAGGAACTGAGGCCTGGCGGCCATGAGCGAGAGCTTAGGCATGAGCTCCCAGCCTCCAAAGAGCCTGTGGTGACTGCAGCCTCGTGGCAGAGTGACAGCTGGGGGGCCCTAGTCAAGTGGCACCCGATTCCCGACCCACCGGGAGTCGGTGACTCCCGACCCACCAAGATGAGAGATAACAAGTGTTTGTTGTTTTAAGCCACTAAGCTTTGGGGCTACTTGTTACACACCAAGAAAAACCAATATGTGTTTTGGAGACAGAAGCGGAGCACACTCTACAAAAGCCCTATGATGTGGGCGGGGTTTTGGAGCCAGAGAATGGGCCCTGAGCAGCACGTCAGCGAGAGCCCACAGCGCCCTCAACACACTACCCACGGGTCCTGGACAGCGAGGGAGTGTGAACGCTTCACATAAGTGTCTGGGGGACAGCGAGGACATTGGCAAGAAACTACAGGGAGCCCTGCTGTGCACTGCCAGGAAGTTCGGCCACACGGTCGCCCGCGGTTATGTGACAAGACGAAAGCGAGCCATGTGAACCAGGAGGCCTCCGAGGCGTCTGCAGGTGCTGCCGGGGTCTTCTTGCTGCACTGTCAGGGTGGGAAGAGAGAGACGCAGAGGGAAATGCCGTCCTCCAGGACGTGCCCGCTTTGGAAATGCTCCCCTTCTCCAGACAGCAAATAGTGCCACATTAGGAAACGGCACAGTGCAAAGAAACAGCCAGGGCAGGGGCACGACTGTGACACTGCGGGAGCCTGAGAGCCCCGTTCAGTCCCAGGTGAAGCCCCACAGAGATAGAGGTGAACCTCGCACGTCAGCCCACCGAGCAGCAAGCCTTCCAGGGCCCAAATGTGCCCCGGTCTCAGTCCGCTCAGCACGGGCACCCAGTGGGGAAGGGCCGATCGCTAGCGTAGGGACAGCTTTTGTCAAATGGGGTGAATTCCAGGAAGACTCATGACATACACACGATGCTCTGAGAAGACTTAGTTATGCAGGAACATCACCAGCTTGGGTTAAAAGAGACGGAGACAGTACAAGACAAAAAATAGGCCTTTGGATTCCCAAAATTCTACTGGTAGGAAGCAGGCTGAGAGAACTGTCTAGCTGAAAACATATGTTATCTTTTCTGGAACAAGAAAGGTGACACAGAGGCTAAAACAAAAAGCCCAAGGGGCTTCCTAGCCCTTAAGAACTTATCCTGGTGTCTCCAAACTTTCCCAGCAGGATTCCAGAACTGCTATGGGCCAGGGACTCCCTGTGCACCCTGCTGTCCCCTCTGAACATGACTGTCTACGGCAGGTACCCAAGTCCATCCCACCACCATGTGGGTGATACCTCGTCTCTTTAGTTCACCAGATCCACGGGTGGAGAGGGACCGAGCAGCTGTCCTTGAGGAGCCACCCTGGCCTGATTTGGGCGATGAGGCCCTAGACTCTGAGCTGGCGCCATGATGGGATGTGGCTGGGGAAGCAGGAGGAGGTGACTGTATCTGCACTAGGAAAGATAGAATCACTGGGAGCCAGATGGTAGACTGTGGCAGGCAGCCTCTCAGATGGCCCCCAGTGACACTTGCCTCCTGGGTTTCACGTCCCTGGGTAACATCCCCCACCCCTGTTAAATGTGGGCTGGGCCAAGTGACCCACTCCTAACAAATAAAATATGGCAAAACTGATGGGTCATCTCTCTGAGACTGGGTTCCTGTGTTTTCTGTCTTGGGTACTCTCAGTCTCTCTGTCAGGTCACAAGCTGCCGTGTCATCAGGACACTCAAGCAGCATCGGGAGACATTCATGAGACCGAGATTGAGGCCTGCCACCAACCATGTGAGCGAGCTTGGAGGCCGGTTGTCCGAGTCCTGTCCTATCAACAGCCATGTGATGAGCCTAAATGCAAATTCTCCAGTCCCCATCCATTGAAATGACCGCATCCCAGCTGTCAGCGGGACTGTGACCTCCTTGAGAGACCCTGGGCCACAGGCATTCAGTCAAGCCAGGCCTGGACGCCTGATCTAGAAAACTGTGACCCAGTAGACACGCTATATGCTGCTAAACTTTGGAATAATCTGTTAGCTATGTGTAAGTCATTCCATGTCCTGGGATCCAGTTAGTTCAAACCAGAAGACATAAACACATTTACAAGTTTAAGGACAAGTTTAAGGGTTCTCTGAAAGCTCTTCAGCTCTTTGGATCTCCTCTGGCCTATTATGCACTACAGCCTTTCCCTGTAACTAAGAAGGCAAAGGACAAGAAGGTGTGTCTCAGAAACGCAGATGTCCGTGTCTCAAAGCACGCCCTGGGCAGCCACCACCCCTCCTTCCCCACAGAGATCAGGCAGCCTTGCGTGGTGTAAACCCGCTGCTCCAGGGCCAGAACTCCTGGGTCCACGCTGCCTCCCCCACAAAGTAGCTGGGCAGCCTTGGGCCAAGCACACCACCTCTCCAGTTACTCATCTACAAAGTGGGAGTCCTTGCGAAGGTTTAACAAAGCCGTGGACACAATGTTCCATCAACTCCACTGACAGAAAAAGTCAAAGTCACACTGAATTTTCAAGTTGAAGTTTTACTTCTGCCTACGTTTAGCCCCCCCCCCCCCCCCCCCCCGCCAGCTCCTGAGAACTCTGCAGAGGTGTGAGTGAGCCTGCCCCTCTTGGGGAGGGCATTGTCACATCTCACTGACAACCTCTAGTGGGTCAGAACGCCTCCCTGGGCTCAGCACCAGAGAGGTGTCCACATGCTCTGCTGGCCTGGGAAGGCCTGTGCCACTTCCTGGGCTCTGTCCCAGTGAGTCTTGGGAACACCTGCCTTCGAAACTTCCCTGACCTACAGAGATTGGTGAAGGGACCCAGGCCGGGCCCACGAGGAGGGCTGGACCATCATGGCTTGTCAGTCCTCCCCTGAATCATGTCCCAAGCTGCCCACAGCCAGATCTGTAGGACAGTAAAGACTCAGGATCACAGTCCCCTTGAGCTCTGTGGGGGACACTGAGCCCTCCATGGGACAGCAGCACATTTAAAAGATTGCTGTACCAGGCACACAGAGGGTCACAGCACCTTCAGTGATCTTAAGATCCTACAGACAGGGTCGGGGATGGGAAGCAGGATGTCGTACAGGTGGGGAATAGACTGTGGCTGGAACCCCCATAAGTCAGGGCTCGAAAAGGACAGGCCTCCCCTCTGTCAAAGGCCCCTCACCGTCTATAGGAAGCCTTTTTGACCCACACAGGGTCACAGTACCCTCAACCACCTGGGCCCTGCTGCACAGACCCCAGCTCACACTGGGTACAGCTTAGTGGGAGGGGGCCATGTGCACTCTCAAGCAAGGATACAGCTAGACCCTCCTGGACCCCTAGCCGGCATCTCTGGTGAGGATCTTACTCACCCCAAAGTCGAAGCAGTTGAATGAGGACCGGAAGTAGCTTCTGGGCCCCAGGCCATACATCTTCAGGGACATCTCTGTGAGGAAGAGACCCAGGAAAACAAACTCTGCAAAGTCTAGGAGAAGCCGGAGAAGAGGGGGATTAGCTCTCAGCCTCTTCCCACCTGGCTCCAGCCCAGACTGGAGGACAAGACCTCTGGGCCTTTCCAGGATTGAGCCCTGCAGGCCTGGTCTGTGGCCCCTGAGCTCAGAAATCTCAGCCCAGGACAGGAATAACAAATAGATTGGGATTGGAAGGGGCACAAAGAGATGCTTCTTTCGCTTTGAAATAGGATGCGTGCCCAGTGTCTATAGCACACAAAGACAGCCTCCACAAGAGGAGAGATCCTGGGATGGGGCTCAGGAGTGAGTTGTAGGGCCACACAGTACTCCCCAGAGGGTCCCCATGCAGAAGCTGGATGCCTTCAGGCTTGCTCCCCACCCCATGTTCTAATCACAGTGGAGCCCCTCAGCCTCCTCATCAGAATCACCCTGTCTTTCCGGAAGGACTTTCCCGACACCTCCCTCAGGGTCCCTGCGTCATCTTATTTGGTTTTAACTTTGTTCATGTGCTCACCTACCACCTGAGCATCCCCAGGCCTGGCCAGCAGGAGGCTCCCAGGAGGCGCCAACGCTTGCTGGGGGCCTGGAGGATGTCACCCCCTCAGTCTCTGAGGCCCACAGAGGCTCCCATGGGTGGCGCACCTTCCTTCAGGCTGGGCCCCACCGCAGCAGCAGCAAGCAGGGCCTGCCCCGGCCCAGGAGTCCCGCCACCAGCTCTGCTGACCTTTAAGGGCCACACTGGCAATGAGGGCCATGCTGAGAACACCAGGCACACAGACAAGACACAACTCCTAACCCAGCCTGAGCAACAGGCAGTGTCAGAGCAATAAACAACAGGCAGTCAGGAAGCTCCACAAGGCCACAGACAAGAGACGCAGCCCAGCCAGGCTCTGCCACTGGCCAAACCAGTAATTCCAGATGGCAGAAGGAGATCACTGTCTTTGATCTTCCTCCCCAAGTGCAGTCACTGGAGAGTGACCAGCCCAGCATTCCTGGGGCCTCTGGCATCCAGACTGGTTGGGAGACTGGACCTCAAGCAGCTCTTGATAAAACACAACGGAAGACGGGACCACACACCTCCTGCCTATGGGCACTGGCATCTGCTCTCCTCCACAGCTCTCTGCCAAGTGCTACACTATACAGCCCCAGACGCCTCAGTCAGGGCCAGATGGGCAACAGCCCAGACTCTGGAGGAGCAGAGATACCGGCCCCATTGCCCGCAAAGAGATACGCAATGGCCCACATGGCCCGCATGGCCCGAGGTTTCAGGTAGGGAACCACCTTCCATGGCTTGAGTACATGGGTAAGCGGCTCCTGTAAGCAACTCACCACAAGAAGCGTGGCCTCTGAAGCCAGCCAAAAAATCCCCAAGGCACCCCAGCCAGGCACGGGATGAGTAATGAGAAGGCAAAGCTGACCCCCTGGAGAAGCCAAGAAGCCAGTGTCACAGGTGTGGATGCCCGCTGACCTAAGCAGAAGAACCCACCTCAGCCAGGCCTGAATGACTGACGCCTGGTCCTGGCTGTGCGGAGCTGCAGGTGTGAGGGGCGGTAGGGAGCTACCCTGCCCCCAAGTCCAGCTCGGAATACCACAGCAACCTGCAAAGATCCAAGGCCACCGAGCCCCAGAGACCCTCCACAAAGGTCACAAAGGCACCTGCCCCTGCCCCTTGGGGCACCCCACAAAAAGAGGTCAGGGCCTGGAAGAAGAGGCCACAGAGATGGGACTTCCAGCTGCCCACACGACAGACCTTGGAGCTACAGCTGCCCAGGCACCGATCTTGCTCCCAGCAGACCCAAGTGAGGGCACTTCAAGGAACTAGCACGGAACCTGACAATGGCGAGGCTTTTTCAGAGAAAGGGAGCAGCTGGGCACAGAAACCCCCAACGTCCTGCTTGCCCTTTCACTCGCCTGAGGAGCAGACCCACCGACTTCATATGCTCAGCCTCCCCTCTGAGGCCAAGAAAGGGTGTTCAGCCGTTCACTCCAGAATCATTCATTCAACTAACAGGCACTGGTGCTGCTTTGAGCTTGCAGAGGAGACAGAGTTGACCCCTCTCTCCAGGAGTTCACACCACAAAGGGGAGCAGAGGCAGAGAATTTGAACAGTGTTCTATGTCGCAATAAGAGGACAGTGTGCTGGGACAACAGAGGGACATTGGAGAGGGAGGTCAAGAGGGTCTTGTGAGACCAGGGGGCTCACAGGATGACAAAGCCCAACAGCCAGCTACAGAGTTGAGCATGGCAGGACTTCCTTCCCTCCTCACCATTCAAGCCTCAGTCTCGGGGGTCCTGGTGGTACACCGGGGGTGGCTCCTGAGTGGACCGACGGCCAAGGTGCACAGAACCCACGCTCTTCAGGGTAGCTCGTTTCAGGCCAGAGCCCCCTAGGGAGCTTCAATGGAGCTAGTCCTGGTGGGGACCCCCTCTACCTCTGCTTTGCCTCTTGCAAGACCTGCCCTTCCTGGCTGGGTCAGCCTTCCTCAGCGCCAGCCCAGCCACCAAGAACAGAGTGCAGGGCACTGAGCAGAGGTGCGCAGACCCTAGCATACCCCCACTGCTCCCGCCAGCCATCTTCCCTAGGTAATGCCAAGGGACTCAGAAACTCCCAGGGAGCCACAGAGAAGGCAGAGCAGCAAGGGGGAAGATTCTCGGCCAGGGATGCCTGTGGCCTGGACCAGCACCTGGACACTCTGAGCCCTGTGCTCCTGCACAGCAGATACACGACCAGGCCGTGATGGCTGCCTCCTGCCCACGCGGGTGGCAGATCCCACAACACTGACTAGGCACCACCAGCTTCTTCCATGGGAAAGAAAGGCCTGGCTAAGAAGACCCAGGGAACAGCTGCACTGCTGGCCAAGTTAAGAGGAAGCCCCATCTCGCTGGGTCCCTACCCAACCCCCAAGGGTGAGGAAACTTCATCCTGAGGTGATACCAAGGGAAATACTGACCTCAGTCCCAAGCAAAGTCCCAAGACACCAAACTACAGGCCCCAGGATACATGAATTAGGGGCCACAGCGGGCAGTTCCATGCACACAAACTGCTTCTTTTTCTTTTTCTTTTTTTTTTTAATTTATTTTCGAGAGAGAGAGAGAGAGAGAGAGAGAGGAAGGGAAAGGGGCAGAGGAACAGAGAGAGAATCTTAAGCAGGCTCCACACGCAGCACAGCACCCAACTTGGGACTCAGTCTCATGACCGTGAGATCATGACCTGAGCCAAAATCAAGAGTCGACGCTTAACCGACTGAGCCGCCCAGGCGCCTTCACAAACTGCATCTGAACTTCACTCCCGAGGACCTGGCCCAGACTGTCTGCTAGAAGCTCACGGGGCCCCTTGTGCTTCTGCTGCCTCTGTGCTCTTCCCCATTACACAACAGGAGAGTTCAGTACAAGTTTGGGAAACTATTAGCCTAGTGTCCCACCCCCACAGCCACCCCCACCCATATTTTCAAGTGGCCTGTGGAGCCATCAGAGTCTAGAGCTCGTAAGAACCCTTCCAGAACTGTCCAAGCTCCTGCTTAAAACTGACCAGGCTCAGTGGTCTGAAAGAGGGGAATGTGGCTGGTGCACCAGGGGCCAGGAGGGATCCAGGAGGGTTCTTCTCTGGGAAAAAGATGGTCTTGCCACCCCACCTCAGGGTGGCTTCAGGCATACAGGGCTCCCGTGGCAAGAGCAAGGCCCTTGTGGAAGCCCCAAACAGGCCCTGTGTCCAGATCAGCCCCAGATACCAGGCAGCCCTAGATACCAGGCAGCAAGAAGGTGGGGGCTCTAACCGGAAGACAGAAACCACTAGAGAGTCTTCATCTTTAGAGCCCTTGTGAGGTGAGACGACAGACCGAGACTAGGCTCCCCGTGGCCTGCAGAGCCCTAGGGTATGAAGGGTTGGTCCTGGAAGGTCAGCCCTGGTCCCTGGAGAGGGGCAAAGGGCCTCAACCACCCCAGCCGCCTTCCTCCTTTACTCCTTGGAACAGTAGCCAGGACCAAGTAGTCATGACTCAGACTCATGGTCTGTCCGTAGGCCCACAGGTAAGTCAGCCTTGGTCACAGACACACTCAGATGCAAAAAGCAAAAAGCAAAATGAAAACAGCCAAAAGAGCCCTAGAAGCCTGGACTCTCTCCTCAGGAGTCCAGGGAGCGAGCCGCAGCCTCACGCCAGATTGGAATGAGGGGCCAAGTGCCCTGTTCCATGGGTCTGAAGCCCTCTCAAGGGAGGACACAGGGCCATCCACCCATCACACCGACCTCCCCCCAGGGTGCCCTGGACCCTCACCATTGCCCACCACACTGACAGATGAGCTAGGCCTCCTGGAACCTGGGATGGGGAGCTCAGGCCCCAGCAGATGCCCTTGGGGGCACTTTGGTCTGTGCAGGGGTCCTACCCAGGGCATTCCAAGGCAAAAGGCTGTGAACCGGGATTTCCAGGCTGCAGACCAGAGGTGGTTCGGGAAGAGGTGAGGGGGAGGCCCAGGCTGCAGCTACGTACACAGCGCCGTGGTGAGCCGCTGCGGCTGGTTGTAGTGAACCATGGCCACGCACAGCGTATTCAGGGCCACCACACACAGCACCACCCAGTAGAAGCTCTGTGCCTTCACCATGCGGCGGATGAAGAACCGGAACATCTTCTCCTTCCTACGGAAGTATGACGAACTCTCTGTCTTCCCACTCTTGAGGCTGGCGCGGGCGAAGGGGGATCCTGGGGGAACAAGGAGCTCACTGAGGACATGCAGAGACCACCAGACCCCCAGACACGCTCTCCTTCCATGGATGTGTGCCCCACGGACGCAGCCTTGAGGACACGCTTCCCCTCCCATCTCAAACTTGTATCTCCCACAGGAAAACATCTTCAAGGACACCTGCCCCAGCCCAGACCTAGCTAGAGGCCCCGGTTCTGATCACAGACACCATGGGTCAGACCCAGGGTGCTACCGACATTGAGCTAATTACCCCTGCGCCGCACCCGCCTGCACCAGGTCCGGACCCCACCCCCATTTCACAGATGGGGGAACCGAGAGCCTTGGTGGTCTCCATGGTTACCAGGCTCCAGATGGCCCCCAGCACCCCTCAGCCACCTTCCAGCAGCACAGCCCCAATGCCCCCAGGCCATCCCAACCCCTCCGGGGGCCTCAGGGAGCCATGCAGCATCTGGCCCTCCCTCCTGCTTCAACTCAGGGATCAACAACCACCGGTTACCTATTTTTAAGTACCCTGGAACACAGTCAAGCTCCTTGGTTTGCGTCTGGTCCATGGCTGCTGTTCTGGTACAGAGGCAGAGTGAGTGTGTATGGCCCACAAAGCCCAACAAACTCTCCGGAACATTTGCACACAAAGCTGTCATGGCTTCCCCCCATTTCCACACACACACCACCTCTGCTCTGCCGTGACCTAAGCATGAAATGCTTCCCACTGCTGGTCTCTTTCCACAGTTGGCTGCTTCTCGGCTCCACGTCTGGACTTTGATGTCACCTCCACAGAACACCCTTCTCTGGGCACCCCATCTGAAATCAGCTCCCCAACAATAATCACAACCGCGTACCAGCTGCCCCAGTATTGGCTTGTTGACCTGTTCTGCACCCAGCTCCCAGACCAGGCTGCAATCACTGCGAGGACAGGCCCACAGGCTTTCACCTCAAAGCCCATGCACCCCTTGATGAGCAAGTGAGCAGTCTTCGTGGGCGCTTGGAGGCCGTGAGTGTGCATGTGTGCAGGGTCTGGCTGTGTCTCTGCAGTGCATCAGGTTCTCTTAGTTTTTGCAATAAGGGCCTGGGCACGTGTGAGCCTCCGATTGTTCAAAACCAGTCAACTTGGGCATGGAGTCCCCGGGGAAGGGTATGGAGTGTGTGTTTGTCATGTGATGTTCTATATATTTGCGCATGTGTGTGTGCACACCCAGACCCTCAGCAGCACACTAACAGCATTATTAGGCTAGTGTTTTCTTGGATTCACTCAAATGAAGACAGGCCCTGAGGCCTCTGGAGACTTGTCTACAAACTGAGCGGTGGCATCAGGATGGGAGATGCTGTCACACGCAGCCCCAGACTCAGATGGAAGGGTCCACAGGCCAGGACCCATCAGCCAGCCTTTCAAGAAACCTCACAGGGCCCTTGTGGCAAATTCTTGGCACTCCAGATGTCACACCCCACCCAGACCATTGAAGGCCACTGCTCTATCACAGCCTCCTGGATAAGCCAGGACACAGCCTCCCAGTCCATTTCCAGACACTACCCACCAGCCATTGCCAATCAGTCAGAGATAGCTCATTCAACAAAACCTCTTGGCCAGCCTCACTGAGGGCTGCAAAGTGCCAAGGCCACAACCAGACACACCCGCTCCTTCCTCAAAAGCAGCAACAGGGCACGGAGGGAGGAAGGCAAGAGTAGTACAGACATGGAGAGACCTACACACAGGCAGAGCCACGCACAGAACTGTCCAGAGACCCACACAGGCAGATGCCCCCACCACTTCTTGAGTCGTTTAGAAGCAAAGTCACACACACACACACACACACACACACACACACACACTGCACAGCACGCATCAACACCCTGAGCATCTCATTCTTGAAGACACTCCTATGAACACACACAGGGCCACTCTGGGAAGGAGGGTAATGGGGACACGTGACTTGTGTGAACTGCTCTGTGCACACATATGTGACCAGTGAGACAAGCAGTAAGTTCTCCAGGGGAGGGGCCATGGCCCCCACCTCCTGGCTCACTGGACCAGGCCCAGCAAGAACCAATGAGCCCTTAACCATGCAAAAGCTTCATAGGAATGCTTCCTTGTCATAACTCCTGGCCCCCCTCATCCTGCACCTGTGCCCACATGCAGACAACCACATACATCTTCACTCATCAAAGGAATACCCACAAAGCGGTTTCCACAGCCACATGTGCACAAAACCACAGATCCCCAGTTGGCTCTTGAAGCCCCACCCATCCCTCCTCTAACACACAGTCCAAGGGACAGGGCAGGGAGCAGAAGCCCCAGCACTCCAGACATGAGGGACTGCCTTTCAGTTCCTAGGGAACCCTGGCAGCACCCAGGACAGAGACCAGCCAGCCTCTCATTTGGTCAGGGAACAGGGACACCCAGGCCACCACTATACAGGGCATGCTGTGCCTCAGGGAATTCTGGGCCCTGGGTCTCTGAAGACAAGGGCACAGGCCCCGGAAGACAGTATTCTCAGCAAGAAGCTACCACCGTGTGCTCAGGTCAGCTCTGGACAGTGACTCCAGCCCAGGTCTTTGGTAAAAGCAGGGGTCTGCAGTGAGCACGGACACATGCCAAATCCAGAATCATAGCTCTGGGAGGGGAAAAGCATGGGAGACGAGGCTGCTTCTCTTCAGCACTCTGCATTTCCACGTTTAGCTTCATCAACACATATTCTTTATAACCAAAAGGCTTATTTCAAGGAACAAGAATCCGATCTCGTCAAGCTACGGGAAATCGAGAATTAAATTAACCTGCAAATGACGTCACAGTTAAGCACTCGTGTGAACAATGCGTGACCACATACAATGTCTGCATTTCTTCCCATCATGCCCCAAAGGGAGTTCACTGTTAATAAAAAGTCTACGCCGGCCCTGCCTAACAGCCATTCCTTCCACAAACATGTACAGAGTTTTCGCGCCAGGCCCTGAGTGGCAGAGAGAAGACAGAACGACTAAGCTCTGTTCTCGCCCTTGGTGAGCCCACCAGAGGCCAGTGAAGGGACAGAGGAGAAACAGCTTTGCTGTTGCATTCACCAGCACAGGGTAATGAAGGTGAGGTTCAACAACAAGCCATGAAAACACAAACCCCCGTCACCCCTGCCCTAGGCACAGGGCCTTATACACGCCACACAGCCTGGAGAGTCCTCACTCAAAAATAGGAAACAGGGAACCTGGACCTCGCAGGCCATGTAGGAGTCAGGGCAACAACACGGGGCCTGGCACCTGGGCTCAGTCAACAGCAGCAGTGACAGCGGATGGAGGGGTGACAAGCCCAGCACATAAGACACAGCCATCCTCAGCACACAGGGAGGGACAAAGGGGGTGCTGGGCACCAGGGGACCCATGACTTCTTCCACCCTGTGAAGCCCCACGCCCAAACCTGCTGAGGCCTGAGGCCTGAGGCACATGATCCTTCGGCCCTGCAAGACACCCAGGAGGAGATATCGGGAGAATCCCAAGGACTTGTGTGCGGCACCAAACCAATCACAATAAAAGTAAAAGAGAGAAACTTCTTGGAGAAAAAATAAAATCCCCTTCAGCAGATGAAAGGAAAGGAGGTTCACTCTTAAAGCCCAGACGAGTAGCCTGGAGGGTGCAGCACAAGTGGGTTTTAACCGAGGGGAGAAACCTCGAGGGGCAGAACACGGACGACGGGGAGTCGGGACACAAAACGAGCACGGTGAGGAGACGAAGTCATTGCACACATGGAAAGAAGAAGCCTCGGTGAAGGAAGGCCTGAGCCCACAGGCTGGAAAAGTCCACCAGGCCTGATGCTGGGCAGAGAAGGAACTTCTGACCCAGGACGAGAGTTCCAGCCCCCCGAGGCTACATCTGCACAGGGAAAGAAGGGGACAGGGCGATACCACGGAGCAGCAGGAGGAGCCATTAAACAGGCCTCCCTCACAAGGGTCCCCCCCACACACATGCCTCGGGGAAGCAGGCCAAGCACAGGACAGAGAGGAAGCAGAGACAGGTCCATGGGGTAGTGGCTGGAGGACGGCTAAAAGCAAACCCACCTCTGGGAATGTGCTAAGCAGCTGGGGTGACCACGGGACTAATGACAGCCTAGGGCTACAAACACCAAAGTTCTCTAAACCAGGAGTTGGCAGGGAGAAGAGGAGAACACTGCAAAGGTCACATCTTCTTGACCTTCGGGGCCAATAGGGGCAGAGAGATGGCAAATACAGCAATTTCCTCATGGAAATGATGCATCTCAGTGGTGGGGATGGTAAAAATAAATAAATAAGTAAAAATAAAAAACAGGCTAAAATAGTAAAGAAGCATGGTTCTAATTATGAGAGCAGGGGAGGGGAGACGGCTGTTTGTGGGTTAGAAAAGTGAGAAATTTGTGGGGAGCGAAGCAGATTCCCAGACACCTTTTGAGAGTGAAGAAAAGAAACCACGATGGAAAAGCCCATAAAAGGAGGCCATCGCAGCAAAGCCGTATGCAGGGGCGGGGCACAGCCTTCAGTGCCTTTGCGGGTAAAGAAGAAAGGAAAAAGAAACAGTTACACGTTTTCAGAAATTAGGAAAGCAATAATATGTAAATCAAAATACTATACAAAGATAACAAAAATACAAAAGAAAGTAATGACATTTAAAACAAAAACAAAATAGAAGAAAAGAAATCTAAACCAGGGTTATTTTAAATGATCATTAATACATATTCACCCCACACAATCCAAATTAATAAAACAGAAGGCAAAGATAAACGTTCCAACAACCAGAAAAAGCAGAAGCAGAGTCAGCAGGATGTGAGCCGGCTTCAAGGGCCTAAACACCCTCACAGCGACTGTGCAACGTCTCCCGCCTGACCGCCTGACCGCCAGACCCCCACATACAGGTGCTACCTGACGCCCCCACTGGCCCTCCAGCTGCTCCCCAGACTCTGGGAGTCAGCCCCCAGTGCCCCTCCTTGAGTCACATGGCCGCCCCGAGTCCTCTGACGCCCACATCCAGCTGGCCAGCAAAGCCTGTGTGTTTGTCTTCAGAATGTACCCAGAATCTGGCCACTGCACACCTCCATGGCAGCCACTGCCGGTTGGATCCCTACAGTGGCCTCTAAACGGGCCCGCATCTGGCCCTCCTGCACTTGAGGATCTCTTGCGCCCCAACTGGAGCAGGACAGCGACTCTGCTCTGCAAACCCACCAGCAGCCACAGTCCCTGCTGGGCCCCGCCCTCTGCGACCTTCCGATCCCGTGGCACTGCTCCCCCGAAACCCACACCGCTCCACTCCAGCCACACTGGCCTCCCAGACAGTCCCCACAAGTGCCACGCTCCTTCTGGCCTCAGGATCCTCTCACGTGTTGCCTGGATGTTCCCTTCCGTGGGCCTGACTTCCTCACTTCCTTCAGCTTTTACTCAAAAGCGACCTTTCCAGGGAGGCCTTCTGTGGCCTTTCTCTTTAAAACTCCAAAACCCCCGAAACCTCCAAGCCCCCGCCCTTCTCGATTTTTTCCTTTTCCAGACGTGGCACTGACATGCTGTGTGCTCTTCCTATTCTACTGCCTGTGGTCTGATGCCACAGCCAGGCTAGAAAACGCAGATGAAGGGGCTTCATCATTTTGTTCAGTGCTATAGCCCCGGAGCCGTGAGCAGTTACTTGCACGTCAGGGGCACTTGATAAACATCTGCTGAGTGAATGAACAAAGGGCTGAATACAGGAGAGAGTAAAAGAACCGCAAGAGAAACTACAGGCAACTCTCTAGAGACAAGTTTGAAACGCTGAGAAAATGTAAGATTTCCTCGTAAGGCACAATTTATAAAACTGGTCCTAGTTCTTTTTATTTCTTTACTAGAAGGGTTCGCAGTTTTATCTTTACCCTTGAAGAACGGGTACTTTAGGTGTTGCTTAAATTATTTTAAACTGTAGACTTTAAAAAATCAGAATAAAAACTCTAAGTAAAATAGGAACAAAGGGGACTATTTAAATGCAACACTCATGTGATAAATTTGTAAAAACTGTAACAAAACTCAGATCCACAACACACATCAGTCTCTTATTAACTAGCAAGCACAAACCACCCAACGGAAAAATGGACGGGTATATGAAGACTCACCAAAACCCAAATTCAAATCAGAAGCAAACATTTTTAAAAAGGAGCTCAAAATCGTTAGTAATGAGTGAAATGAGAACGACAGTTCCAAGGAAACATCATCAAGTTGGCGTCAAGGTGAAGTCGAAAGTAGCTACGGCACGTAACTGGGAGGGGCACGTCTAGCAGGCGACGCAGTGCCCAGCTCCCAGAAATCTGCCCGCAGGGACAGAAGCGCTGGAAAGGAAGGACGGTTGCTTATAGGGTTCTGTTCGGTGGCGCTGCTCATGATGAAGATAAAACAACCTAAAAATAAATGAATGGCCGTCAACGGACAGCCCCTGAGCAATTAGAGTGAATCCATACTGTGCAACACCATGCAGCCACTGACAAGACAGAATTAGAACTACACTGCAGAGGGGAGTGGTCTCCAGAGGGTATAGAAAAATTTGTATGAAAGCCTACCTGTAACATGAATAGATCCCCAAACTCTACATGTGTGTATGTGTGCATGTCTACATGCATGTGTGTGTGATACAAATGTGTGTTACATCTGATATGTGTGGAGAAACAGGGATAAATCCCAAGCTACTGACATGGGTTTACTGGGCTGTGTGGGGAAAAAAAGACAGAAAAGATAGATGATAGACAGGCACACAGATACCTAGATTGATTGAATTATAGATAGATGATTGACAGATGATAGATTGATAGATACACAGATTGATTAATAGATAGATTACTGACAGATGATAGATAGATACTTAGATGACAGACACATTGATTGATGGATGGATAGATAGAGACACACAGAGACAGACTGATTGACAGATAAATACACAAGCAACTTTCATCAAAGAGTTGTCTCATAGCCTGGAGCCTGCTTCTGATTCTGTGTCTCCCTTTTTCTGTTCCTCCCCTGCTCGCACTCTGTCTGCATGTCTCTCTAAGATAAATGCACATTTAAATTTTTTTTTTAAAAAAAGAGTTGTGTCATAAATGCAAATAAGTGCAACTACATAATGAGAAGCACACCTCGGACTCGGGCCTGCTCACGGACGGCTGGAGACCAAGTTCGCCTGCAACCCCTTGACTTGGTGCCCCAGTGAGAAGCTCACTGCCATGCAGGCCTGTCTCCAACCACCAAGGTGGAGGCCCTTGGCTCAGCCCTCTTCTGCTGCAGAATGCACAGTAACAGGGCATTTGGTGGGAAAAGGCCTGGGCGCTCCTGGTACCAGACTGAGGAAGGGAACTAAAACAGCTCTGTGTGATCAAGCAACCAGAATTTCTCTTCTACCATTTGAGAAGAAGGGGATGAAGCCAGAGGCCCCAGGAGCGTGGAAGACAGACAGGGGCTGGGAAGAGAGACAGCCAGAACCTTTCGGTCGCTACGGTCAGTAACACACACGTAGCCCTTCAGCTACGGGGTGCGGCCCGAGGCTCTGTGCCCACGTTGGGGGTGGTAGAGCCGAGAGCAGCCGGGACTGCACCGGTGGGAAAGGGCAGGAAGCACTGGGCAAACACACCGCTCACTCCACTGCCTGCACCAGGGGAAAAAATGCTGAGCACACAGCAGAGGGCAGAGGGCACTGTACCTCCTGCCATCAGGGTGGACACAGGAGTGTGAGCGGTAGGGAAGGAAGGGAAGGAGGGTGGCCCCAGAGGGCTGGGGGGCCCAGGGGACAGGCCGGAAGCTAGGGGAATTCCTGTACCCACTCACAGGACAGGCCAGGAGGAACCAAAGAGACTCACCAACAGCACAGAGGTCTGCAAACCGGTCCTCCCCCTCCTCGGCATGGATCAGGTCATTCCGGCTCTTCTTGGTGGCTGCTCTCTTCAACACTGCTTTAAACAAGGGGAGGGGGAGGGGACTGCCTCAGGGCGGGGGTGCATCTCAGCTGAGCCTGCGACCGTCTTCCTGGGGATCTCCTATCCTGGCCCCTGTGGGCCCCTCTCAGTCTTCAGAGCACAGGGGACAAGGAATCGTGAGGGGAGTGCCACCTTCCCTTTTCTCCACGATGATGTCAGTGGGGAAGGCCTGGCTACCAGGGAGACCAGGAGACGTCTGTAAGGACAAGGCCAGGACTGTGGCCCACTGCCAAGCAGCCCACTCTGGGGCCAGAGAGATCAGTCAGGTCTGCAGAGGGGCCAGCACAGACATGCGCAGAGCCCCAGATGTGGGTCCAGCTGAGGCCGCAGGGGACACAGCCAAGCTCTCTGGCCCTCTCCTCAGCAGTGGGTGTGAAAACAGGACGACTGTCCTGCCACTGGGACTGTGCTAGTAGCCAGGCCAGTAACCATGGCCACTCTGGCCCTCATCCCCGCCCTAGCGGCCCCAGGCTGTGCTAAGAGGCTTTCCGTGGCAATCTGGGAGCCACATCACCCTGAGCTCTAGACACAGATACAACTTGGTTTAAACCTGAACTTTAAAAGCTTCTAGAAGCAGCACAGTCCAATAGAACTTTCTATAATGATGGAAATGATCTACATCTGTGCTGACCAGTACAGTAGCCTCTAGCCCCATATGTCTATTGAACGCTTGAGATGTGGTGGGTGAGCCTGAGGAGCAGGACTTTCACTTTTACTTCACTGCAGTGGACTTACGCATGAGCTTACACAGTCACATGTAAAGCGTCATGTTGGAGAACACAGCTCTCGGGTCCATACTGTGAGCACGGACTCCTCTGAGCCCCCGGGTGATACCTCGGCAGGTGTGCTATCTAAGCCCACCGCCAGCTACCTCCACTCGGGTCCAGGGCACGCAACTGCCCGGGAGCATGCGGTGACCTCCGAATGGGTCTGCCCAGGACCCTGCGGAAGGTGGCGGCCGTGCAGCTGCCGGCAGAACAACGGCAGACGGCACCACACATGCAAGCATGCACACGCGGCGCGCCGGGCACGGAGTGCTAACAGTGGTCACCTACCATCCAGAGGGGACTTCTCCTCCGCATTCTTGTCCTCCTCAGCCAGCATGACTTCCTCTGCGAGTGAGACACAGCCTCAGCTGGGAGCCTCCCTGCCCCCACCCTGCCCAGGGCTCAGTCCCCAGGAACACGGCAGAGTAAAGATGCGCCTCTGCTGCTGGACCCGCCTTCTCACCCTTATGACTCCAGAAGGCCGTGGGGCTCACGGCCGAGCTTTTCCTACTGAGACAGACACCCTCTATGTGTCCCCCACACGGTGCGCCATGAGGGGGGCCTGGCCTGTTCACATCACCCTCCCCTGAGGGCAGCCACCCCACTAGGTGAGTTCCTGGCGGAAGAGGCGCTTCAGGAGGCACAGCAGGCGCCCCATATGCAGGAAAGAATGCTGGCCTGGGGCGGGGGCGGGGGAGGGAGGCAGTCAGAAACCCCAGGCTTGACACAGCCCAGAGACAGGGCGCAGAACACACTCAGGTCAAGGGAAGGGTGCTTGAGTCTGACAGGCAGAAACTAGCTCTAGGCTAGGCCATGCCAGAAGCCTCCATTAAAAAGGCCAGTGTCTCCAGAGCCATGTGGCTGCCCTGTGTCAGGACCCCGGGCCAGCTGGAGAATCCACTTCCAACACCTCAGCTCTCCTCAGCTCTCCAGGCTGGTCTCGTCCGGCCCAGGGCTGGGGCTCCAGCTGCACTGACAGAGGACAGGCCAGGAGCAAGGCAGCAGCCCCTGGTTCTCACCAGCCTTGAAGATCCATTCCAGGTACCCATTGAGCTCCCGCTCAATCTGCTGCTGCCGGCGGAGCTTCAGGAAGGCCCGGCGGTTCTCGACCCTCTCACGCTCCTTGGCAAACTCTCTGCATTGTGCAGGGGCCACAAAAGTAAGCAGATCAGGTGAGTGTGAGCACATTCGCCCGCCCCATGGGTGTGCAGACGCAGAGGCAAAGGGAACCAGGAAGAGGCTGGGACATGACATGCAGGTCACAGGCCGCCCTCCCAGGGAGCCTCACCACCACGGCCTCTTCCAACCTGAGCCCTCGGAGGGCCCAGGTGAACCCTCCTTCCTCAGACTCCTCTAGCACACAGGGACAGCACCGCAGTCCCCAGAGGGGGCTCCAGAGGGCAGGGACAATGCCACACCCCCTGCCCAGAGCAGGCCAAAGCACACCCCTCCCTCTGAGTGCCAGGCCCTGTCACCTGCCATCCTACGAAGGGCTTCTGGGCAAGACTTGCCCAAGAGGACTTACACTTTGTTTTTTCTGTTGGTTCAGACCCAGAGCCCTTACTAGGAGGGGATGGACAGACAGGAACAGGGCAAGAAGGGACCGGATAGGGCAAGCCAGAGACAAAAGGAAAACATTCTACAGCCCATGCAAGCCACCTCAGACAAACCTCTGAGGTCTGAGATGACCAGGAGAGAGATTTCTGCTCTCCTTACCCCTCAGCAGCCCAGCCCCAGGCTCCCAGCCAAGCTTGCAGCCTCACACTGCCAGAAGGAAGCCATTCACACACAGGCACACAGGCACCCAGCGTACAGCCTTGCAAGCCTCTCAGCTCAGGCCTGGGGCAGGATCCAGGTCCCCAAAGGGCAGGCGGGCACAGCCCCACAGCAAAATAGCAATGTCTAGTCTCAGGTGAGTAGTTGTTCCTCCTCCAAGAGAAGCAGCTTGGTGCGGTGAGCCTGGCAGGCCTGACTCCTGGCACATAGCCACAGCAGGAGAGAGAGCTCAGCTCTGGCCAGCACTGACCCAAACTCATGGCCAGTGTCCACCAGGGCCTGAGCTGTGGCCATCCTGGAAATGAGAGGAGCCAGCTCCTGCCTGGACCTCCCATCCCTCCCAAACCCTGAATTCGCAGGAATATAGGACCCCTCTCCTCCTCCTCCCCTCTCCCTTGGCCACGATGAGGGTAGGAGGGCCTGGGGTGCAGGGGTGGGGCAGTAACAACACTGCTTGAGTCAGTCTCAGAGCCACCAGTGAAAACTTGCTGCAGCAATCTAGGCCCTGCACACAGCACCACTTCTCAGATGGTAGCCAGCAGTAGGGCCTGCCCTCCTCAGGCATCAGTTCTAACTGCTGAGAAAAGCCACAAGAGGGTTCGCTGATCCTGCTCCTCTGGGAGGAAGAACGCGAGGCTGGTTGGCTCCAAGCCGGCTAATCCAGCAGCACTTGCCCAGACGTGGACTGGGCCCTGCAGGGCGAGCTTTCCCCAGGCCAGGCTGTACCCGTGGCATCAATCACTGCTTCCATGGGCCCCACATGCTGTGCACTGACTGCTGGCTTTAGGGGCCCTGCCATCTCCAAGGAGAACCTGAAAGAGAACCCTGGGGTCCCTCTGCTTAGCCTGGATGACTGAGAGAGGGCTCAGCTGAGACTAATAAGGAAAACCATCGCATATCATCCCATTCCCAGAGGCCAGGATGCTCACAGTGGGGAGAAGGGCCACACAGTCACAAAGTTCATGGCCCTGCTCAGTGAGGGGCCACACAGCCCCAATCCCTGAATTCTTCCTGCACGTTCTCCAGGGTAAGCTGCACAAAAAGCCAGACTGAGCAGGCTGCTCTCCCAACTCACCATGAACCCACTCATGTTCCTACCACCCCCCACTGTGCACTGTCCTCAGCACAGAGCCCACGCTCCACACAAGCCTGCCGTCTGCCAGCTCAACACCCTCTCCCCTCCACACCTTCTGGCTCCAGCTTTGAGCATCCCTGCACCCCTCTGTACCTCTGGGCCTCCACCCCAGCTCTTTTCTGCCTGGGAGACCTTCCTCCCTCCTTCATGGAGTTCATTCCTGGTCCCCCTTTGGGTCTCATTGGAAATGCCCCTTCCCTAGGTGGCTTCTCTGAGCTCCGGGCCTCCCCTGGCTTCCCCACCAACCCCGTCGAGCTCCGACCATGCAATCCCCTCACTAGACTAGAAGTTCTACAACCATTCCCTGTGCTGTGGGCTTGCCTGTCCTATGCAAGTGCTTGAAAAGACATGCTAGTGACATATCCCTCAGGATAGGACCGAGGCCAAGGACACATTCCAGAGCCAGAGCACGCAGGCCTTGGCCCTTAACCACTGCCCTCTCAATGGCTGTTCCTTTCCCGGCCAGTAAGATAGCTGCCTCTTGGGTCCACCAGCCTCTCCCCCGGCCTCCCTCAGGAACCCTGGGCCTGAGCAGGAACCTTCAGGGTGGGCAGGGAGGAGTTGTTCTCCTCGAGTCTTATAGGAGGTATGACACCAAGGTAGGGGCAGAGAGCAGGCCAGGCCTTCCCAACACAGGTTCCTCAGCCTGGTAGAAGGACAGGAGCCTTAAACACCAGCCCCATCTGTGCCCCTAAGCACAAAGCATTTCTGTAGCCATTGGTCCATACCACAGGAGGGTACCGTGTGCCACATCTCACTGCAATGTGGAGTCAGGAAGCACTTTTCTTCAGGAAGGACTCCTAGCCCCACCCTCCCTTGCTCTCTACTGGAGGAGTTCAGCACAGAAAGGTGTCTGGAGAGGAGGAGCAAGCCAGGGGTCAAGGCTACGCTGGAGAGCCTGGTGACCACTCTAGCCAGGATACAGGGCTGCTCCATCACTCTCCACTCCCAGAAACCCCACCACAGACCCAGCTGAGATGCAGCAGCAGCCCCTCCCCCATCATCAGAGCCAGGTGAAGGCCAAGGGTGGGACAGACGTAAGGAGGCCAGGGCCAGACGACGGTCAAGGCAGAGGTCAGGATGGCAGCACAAAGGAAAGGCTGGCCAGAGCTCAGTATGCTGGGAGTGACCACCACAGAGGGTGGCCACGAGGCCTTTCCCATGTCACACAGGCCCATATCTGACCCCACCATCTGTCCCCTTAGCCTGAGAACACGGAGGGGCAGGTGGCACCCAAGCCCATGTGGCCTCTTACCCTGAGAGCACACCCAACACCAGGTTGAGCATGAAGAAGGAGCCGATGATGATGAGAGGGATGAAGTAGAGCCAGTTCCAGGTGTTGCCGGCTGCATCATTTGTCTGGAAGCAAGGGGGAGATGAGGAGAAACAGGTGGACAAGACACATAGCCCTGGCTACAGAAGTGCCCCTGACCCTACCTCGAACACCTGGCATGGCCTAGGCAGGGAGAGTTCAGGTGGTGGGAGGTGCAGACAGGGGGAGTCCGGGAAGGACCCACATCAGACTTGCCTGCCTTTGCCCCACAGAGCTTTCATGGGAACTGCAGCTCTCAAAAGACCAAGGACACTTAGCACTACTGATCACTGCCCAGCAATGCTGAAAAGCCAAGGAGTAGTTCCAGGGACCCAAAGGGTCCCAGGATACCTTGAAGGCTGCATGCCAGCCTCTGCTTGGACAACTCCCCTATTCTTCCCAGGCTGCTGGACATACCAGTCAGCTCCAAAGACATTTCTCCTGAATGGAGCCCACGGGCCCTAGGCTCAAGTCTGATCTTCTGTCTGTAGCAGCTTTTGCAGCAGCTCAGAGGCAGTGAGCCGCATGCCACATTTCCCCGTGATCGAGAGCAAGTCCACAAGTCCCCAGGGAACAGTCCTTACCATGTGCCTGGTTTAAGCCACAAGCCAGCACTCAGGCATAATCTAAAAACTGAATGCAAAGAAGGACATCTCTCCTAGACCTTTTGACTTTTATAGCCTTGGTCTCATAACACAGTACCAAAAGTGTCCAGTTTTCAACTGAAACTCATTTGCCATGCCAAGAACCAGGGAAAGCACAAACTGAATGGAAAAAAAGATCGACAGATTTTCAATAGATGCTGTGATGGTTAATTTTATGTGTCAACCTTGACTGGGCCATGGGGTCCCTAGATATTCAGTCAAACATTATTCCGGGTGTTTCTGTAAATGTGTTTGGGAGGAGATTAACATTTTAATTGATAGAGTAAAGCAGATTGCCTTCCATAATGTGGTGGACCTCATCCAATCAGTTGAAGGTCTGAAGAGAACAAAAAGACCAACCCTCCTCCAAGTAAAAGGGAATTCTCTAGTAGACTGCCTTCAGACTTCATCTGCACCATTGGCTCTACTGGGTTTCCACCTGCTGGGTTTCAGACTGGAATTGTACCACCATCTCTCCTGGGTCTTCAACCTGCCAGCTCAAACTGCAGATTTGGACTTGCCAGCCTTCATAATCACAAGAGCCAATTCCCAATTAGAAATTAATCAGTCTTTCTCTCTTCACATATATCTGTATACACACATACATACACATCCTACTGGTTCTATATTTCTGGAGAACTCTGACTGATACAGATTGCCAACACTAAGATGACAGAGACAATAAAAGTACCAGACAAATATTTTAAAGCAGCTATTATAAAAATACTTCAGAGAACAATCATGGACACACTCGAAACACACTCAAAAACAGAAAGTCTCAACAAAAAATAGTGTCAGCAAACAAGTAGAAGATATAAAGAAGAACCAAATGGAAAACTTAGAACTGAAAACAACAATAATCAAAATTAAAATATAAATGGAAGGCATAACAACAGAATAGAGCAGACAGGGGAAAGAATAAGTGAAGAGTAAAAAAGAGAAACAGAAGTTACCCAGTCTGATAAACAGAAAGAAACCAGACTTCAAAAACAAACAAGAAGGGGCACCTGGGTGGCTCAGTCGGTTGGGCATCCAACTTCAGCTCAGGTCATAATCTCACGGTTCTTGAGTTCAAGCCCCGCATCAGGCTCTGTGCTAATATCTCAGAGCCCGGAGCCTGCTTTGGATTCGGTGTCTCCCTCTCTCCCTGCCCCTCCTCCACTCACTCTGTCTCTCTCTCTCTCTCTCTCTCTCTCTCTCAAAAATAAATAAACATTAAAAAAAATTAAAAGAAAAAAAAAACAGAACAGAGCCTAAAGAACCTGTGGGACTGTAACAACAGACCTAATGTTCATGTCATCAGGAGAGCAAAATACAGGAGTGTCCAGTACGCTGGTAGTGACCACCATGCATTCACTGAGGCTGAAAAGTGTTCAAAAAAATAACACCTGAAAACTTCTTAAATTTATCAAGAGACATAAACCTACAGATTCAAGAAGCTAAACAAACACCAAATAAGATAAATTCGGGCCACCTGGATGGTTCAGTTGGTTTCAGCTCAGGTCGTGGTCCCAGGGTCATGGGATCGAGCCCTGTGACAGGCTCCATGCTGAGTGTGGAGCCTGCTTAAGATTCTCTCTCCCTCTCCCTCTGCCCCTCCCCTGCTGTGTGTGTGCATGCACACACACACACTCTCTCTCTCTCACTCTGTCTCTGTCTCTGAAATAAAAAATAAATATAAAAAATAAAATAAGATAAACCCAAAGAAATCCACAACATGACATATCATAGTCAAATTTAAGAAAACTAAAGACAATCAAAAGAGAAATGACACCTTACTTATAGGTGGAAAACAATTCTAAATAGTCCTTGGGTCAAAGAAGAAGTCTCAAGGGAAATATAAAAATACACTGAACTGAATGAAAATAAAAATACAATGTGTCAAATTTGAAGGGCACAGCTAATGCAGTGCCAAGAGGGAAATTTGTATCACTAAATAAAATACATACATTATGAAAGAGTAATCAAATCAATAACCAAATCAATCAAATCAATAATCTAAACTTCCACCTCAAGCTGCTAGAAAAAAAAAAGAGCAACACAAACCCAAAGGAAACTTAAGCAAGTAAATAATAATGATAAGAGCATAAATCAACAAAATTGAAAATAAAAACTATAGAAAAAAGTCAATTTTTTAACTTGGTTCTTTGAAAAAAAAATCAGTTACATTGACATACCTCTAACAATACTGACCAAGAAAAAAGGACAGAGACACGTTATCAATTTTATGAATGAAACAGGGGATATCACTACAGACCCAGCAAACATCAAAAGGTTAATGAAGGAATACCACAAACAACTCTACATACATTCACTAACAAGGATGAAATGGACCAAGTTCTCAAAAAACTCAAACTACCACAACTCATCCAATATAAAATAGTTAAATTTAATAGAGCTATAATTATTAAGGAAAGTGAAATTGTAATTTTAAAAATTTCCCCCTAAAAAGGATAGATATATTGGTCAATGGAATAAAATTGATGATCTAGAAATAAACCCTTACATTTATCATCAATTGATTTTTTAACAATGGTACCAAGAAATTCAATGGGGGAAAGAACAGTCTTTTCAACAACTGGATATCCACATGCAAAGAATGATGCTGAGTCCCTACCTCACATCACATACAAAAAGTAAAATGTATCATAGACCTAAATATGAGAACAAAAATTAGAAAACTCTTAAAAGAAAATATAGGAATAAATCTTCACGACTTTGAATTTGGTAATGAATTCTCAGCTGTAACACCAAAAGCACAATGATGAAAATAAAAATAGAAAAATTGGACTTCATCAAAATAAAAATTGTTGGTACTTCAAATGACACCATCAAGAAAGTGAAAAGACAATGCGCAAAATGTAAGAAATATTTACAAATCATATATCTGATAAGGGTCTAGCATCCATAATAGATACAGAAAAATTACTGGCCAATAATAAAATGACAAATTAACCAATTTTAAAATGGGGAAATGATCTGAATACACATTTCTCCAAAGAAGACATATAAATGGTGTAATAAGCACATAAAAGATGCTCAATATCATAAGTCATTAGGGAAATGCAAATCAAAGCCAAAATGAAATACCACTTCCTTTCATGGTTGTTTGATTAAATTTAAAATTAAACTTTAACAAGAAACAATAGGTGTTGTTGAGGATGTGGAGAAAAAGGAACACTCATGCACTGTTAGTGGGAATGCAAACTGGTGCAGCCACTCTGGAAAACAGTATGTTTTCTCAAAAAGTTAAAAATAGAACTACCCTGGGGCGCCTGGGTGGCTTAGTCGGTTAAGCGTCCAACTTTGGCTCAGGTCACGACTCATGGCTCGTGAGTCCGAGCCCCGCGACTGCCTCTGTGCTGACAGCTCAAAGCCTGGAGCCTGCTTCGGATTCTGTGTCTCCCTCTCTCTCTGCCCCTCCCCCACTCATGCTCTGTCTCTCTCTATCTCTCAAAAATAAATACATGTTAAAAAAAATTTTATTTTTTTTTTTTTAACTAGAACTACCCTACAATCCAGGAATCACACTACCGGGTATTTACCCAAAGAATACAAGAACACTAATTCAAAGGGATACATTCACTCCTATGTTTACAGCAGCATTATTTACAACATCTAAGATATGAAAACAGCCCAAATGCCCACTGATTGATGAATGGATAAAGAAGATATATAAATATACATTTATATGTAAATGTATTTATGTGTATACACATATACACACACATACATACATACATATATACATTCAGCCACAAATAAAAGAATGAAATCTTGAGGCGCCTCGGTGGCTCAGTCAGTTAAGCATCTGACTCTTGATTTTGGCTCAGATCATGATCTCACAAGTTTGTGAGTTCAAGCTCCATGTTGGGCTCTGTGCTAACAGCTCAGAGCCTGGAGCCTGCTTCAGATTCTGTCTCCCTCTCTCTCTGTCCCTCCTCAGCTCGTGCTCTGGCTCTCTCTCCTTCTCAAAAATAATAAACATTGAAAACATTTAAAAAAGAAATCTCTAGACCCAGATTGTAGAATTCTACCAATTCTCAAAAAAAGAATTAATACCACATACACAAATCTCTTCTAGAATATGAGAAAGGAAGAACTACTTTCTAATTCGTTTTATAAAGCTTGTATTGCCTTCATACCAAAACCAGACAAACATAATTCAAACTAGAAGGAAATTACAGACCAAAAGCCCTCATGAATATGGGTGCCGAAACCCTTAATGAAACATTAACAAATTGATTTAAGCAATGTATAAGCCCCACATTGGGTATGACCTTGTTTAAAAAAGGAAGGAAAAGAAAGACCCACACAACTACACCCAAATTTTTTAGCAGAGGTGCAAAAGTAATTCAATGGAGGAAATATAGCCTTTTCAACAAGGGTTGCTAGAGCAGCTGGATATTCACAAGCCTCCAAAAAGTAAGGAAGGTAGGAAAGAAGAGAGGGAAGAAGGAAGGTGTGGAGAAGCAGGGGGAGTGAGAGAAGAATCTCAACCCAAACCTCATACTTTATTTTTTTTATGTTTATTTTTGAGGGGGGGAGGGGCAGAGAGAGAGAGAGAGAGAGAGGGACAGAGGATCCAAAGAGGGCTCTGCACTGACAGCAGAGAGCCAGATGCGAGGCTTGAACTCATAAACCAGGAGATCATGACCTGAGCCAAAGTTGGATGCTTAACCAACTGAGCCACCCAGGTGCCCCTAGACCTCACACTTTATGCAAAAATTAACTCAAACTGGATCACAGACTTGCATGTAAAATGTAAAACAATAAAACTTTAAGAAAAAAACCATAGAATAAAATCTTCAGGATTTAAGGCTAGGCAAAGAGTTCTTAAATTTGACCCTAAAAGCCCAATCTACAAACGGAAATACTGGTAAACTGGACCTTTTCACAATTAAAAATGCGTGTTCTGTGAAAAACCAGGTGAAGAGTATGAAAAGTCAAGTTAATGACTAGAAAAAAAGTATTTGCAAGCCACATATCTGACAACCAACTAGTTCCTAGAATATATGAAAACTTCACAGTAAAGTAACAATCCAGACAAACTGTGGACAAAAGATATGAAGAGGTATGTCCCTGAAGAAGATAAATGAATGGCAAAAAAGTAGGAAATGATACTTAACACCATCAGCCATTAGGAAGTGCGGATTAAAACCATAATGACATATCAGTACACACTTAACCAGAAGGGCTAAAGTCGAAAACAATGACAACATCAAATACTGGTGAGGAGGCTACATTATCCATCCACTCCTGATGGGAATGTAACAGAATACAGCCTTCTGGGAAATTTTTAGTTTCTTAAAAAACTAAACTTGCAACTACTATACAAGCCAGAAATTGCACCCTGAGGCATTTATCCCTGAGAAATGAAAACTTATGTTTACACAAAAACCTGTACACAAATGTGTAGAGCAATTATGCTCACAATAGCCCCAAACTGAAAACAATCCATATGTCCTATAGCAGGTAAATGTTAAATAAACCTAGCCCACCCATATCACAGAAGACTGCCCAGCCATAAAAAGGAACCAATTACTGACACACATTAATCTAGATGAATCCCCAAAGAATCACGTGAGTGAAAATAGCCAATACCAAAAAGTGACATATACTATGGTTTCATTTACATAACCTCCTTGACATTACAGATGTGACAAAGAGACTAGTGGTCAACAGGGATTGAGGGGGGTGAGGGTAAGAAAGAAGTTGGTGTGGCTACAAGGCAACCTGGGTGTCCTTCCGGCATGGAATGTTGTGTATCTCGACGACATCAGTGTCAGTATTCGGGTTGTGAGGCACACTAGTTCTGCAGGGTGTAACCATTACAGGAGACACGGGATCTCTCTGTATTATTTCTTACAACTGCACGTAAGCCCTCAATTATCTCAAATAGAGTTTACTTTAGGAAAAAACCACCAGCCAACCCCCATCTCTCCCTGCAGCTCCCTCCCACCGTCTCGCTACACCTCACAGGGAGCTCCGGGAAAGAGCCGACTCCACCTGCCGTCCTCGCTCTCATCCTGCCTTCACCTTTAACCTGCACCTTCCGAGCTTCTACCCCCACCACCGAAACCGCTCTTGTCAAATTACCAGCATCTTTCTTGACCTCTGACCTGGTTGATCATTTTCTAGAAACTTTTTTCTTAGCTCTGCTTCCAAGACACAGCACGCTCACGGTGCTGTTTCTACCCTGCCTCAAAGGCTCCACCTTGGTCTCTCGCTGGCTCCTTCTTTCCTACTTGTCTTCGGAATGTTGGAATTCCCCCAACAGCCAAGCTCAGAGAGGGCTCAGTCTTGGGCCTTCTTTGCTTCTCCTTCTACATTCCTTGCTGAGCCAATCACATCCTCTCC